>NW_013668270.1:97431-107857 GCF_000517525.1 Limulus polyphemus
TTAAATTGACGAGATGATTCTCACGAACTTCACGAAGCAAAAGGAAGATCTACTAGATATTAATTAAATTATAAATATATCAATTCATGTGAATATGACTGAAAAATTATTTTTTCTGAAAAGGTGGTGTCTATTTACTTGTGACCAAGCTGTGTATTTCACTGACTAATACAGAAATACTTAAAAATTGCAAGTAATTATTCTTATATTAAATTATTAACAAAAAACTTAACATTTTACTCCAAACAAAACAATTTAGCCTTACCGTATAAAATGTAGTGTCCAAGAGGTTTTATAAGGCTGTAGCCTTTATTAGCATCATCTCCATACAAACAGTCCAATACAATATCTACACCCTCAGAAGATATTCTAGAGCAAGGTGAATGGAGAAATTTGCCTTATAATGTATCACATTTTATAATAAAAGATAGTTAAACAAAAGAATTCCAACACTTAAAGTACAAAACCTAGTGATATAAGCATAGTAAAAAAAACTTAAATTTTATAAAGAGAAGTAAGGATCAATACATATGTAACCTTTGAAATAGTTATTGTTAATATTCAGACATTTTAAAGGTGGTTTTAGACTGGCAATTTTTATGGACGCCATTTTGTTTCATCATATTACTTACTATTAAGTACTATCATACTTAGTGATGTACAAGACATGAAATAATTCAGAAAAAATCGCAAATTGACATCGTAAAACTTGTACTTTCTCTCACCATTGTTTATACATGAATTACGTAATTATTTAGAATTATATTCTAAAAATATTATCGATATTTAAAGTTACGTTATAATTTATTTTAGATCAAGTTCTGTTTAGTATACAACAAACTAAGTAAATCACTGATATATATACACACACACACACACACAGACTTTTAATCAATCTTATTTACCACCTAACAAAGATCAGCAGCATTATGAATCACATGATCTACAGATCCTTTATACTTGAAACAAGTTCAAAATACCCTAACAGATGTTGGGTGCATGCATGGTTGATTTACATTGTTTTATTTCACTTCAAAACAACGACTCTTTGGTATTGATTTCATCTATTTTCTCAAAGCAAGCCACAACTGGTAGTTTAGTGCTGTAAAGATTGGACTAAACATTTTGAAGTGTTGCAATAAAATATAATTTTTATTAATTTAAGCAGAATTCTTTATTACTTTGTTTATGTAGTTCTGGTAGTTTTTTTTTCCTTGTTCTGAGATTATCAAAATTTACTAAAAGTTGTTTGCAATTTCCCAGTACAATCCTTACAACTAATGCCTTTTATTTTTAACCAATAGTGACATATCCTTTAAAAATTTAATTACTTTTAACAAATAACTTGCATGCCTTCCACATACTTTTTAATTTCATGCACATAGTCCACACTATGGTCCAACAGATGAGTAAATGATTCTTTGATTGAGTCATGTTTATGCTTTGAAGCTGTTCCAATAAGAGTGACTTCAGGCACAGTTTTGCAAAGTTGGGAGACAGCATGGCCCTAAGGTTCACAACATTTAATTAGAAACTGAATGAATGTGGTAACTATTAGAATAACCTGTAATAAAGTCAAAACACACCAGTTTACAGATGCAATAATTTCAAAATTAAATAACATGTTATTCATACTATTGACAAACATAATTAAATGTACAAATAGTTATCAGAATCAAAGTACTTGAGGCTGAAATATTTTGGAAAGTTATCTTATATTAAACAAATTTGAGGGGGGGGGGGAGTACATCTGATAAATAATAGTTACCGAACTCCTTTTCTTTCATAAATTCTAAAGCTAATTTGAGTTATCTACTTTTGTAGTGTTGTGTTTTGGATTACATGCTTATGTATTTTCTATTTTCATTTTATTGCACCTTATTCCAGCGTGTTCATACATGAAGACAAATTCATTAGTTCTCACAATTGTCAGTCATTTGTTTGATTTTTTTTTTCTTTCTCTAAAAAGAGAAAAACCAAAGACAATCCATTATTAACAACAGAAAGAAGCTATTAATGTAGAATAAAGCAGTTGTATACCTTCTAATGGAGTTTATTTTTTTAAAAATTGATATGAAAGAGGAAGTTCTTAGAGTTTGAATCTTTTTTCACCCATGGTTTGAAAATTTCAGGATGTACAGCAATGTCTAGCATAAATACAGTTTGTAAAATAATTACAAAACTATTCTACATAGTCTACCTTTAACTGTAATTAGTGTACAAAAAACAGGAATATTAAATTTTAATTTTACTGTTTATTGATTAAAAACAAGAGATGAAAAGCAATTGACTAAACTCACCACACCACCACCTGCTGAATGAACAAGAACACTTTGACCACTTCGTAGGTTACCAACATCAAACAGGATTATATAAGCAACTACATAGTTCATCAACATCGCAGCAGCATCTTGAAATTCCATCCCTGGGGGCAGTGGATACACGTATTTTGCAGGAACAGATGTCAATTCTGCCCATGCCTTGTATTCAGTCAAAGCAGCTACTCTGTCTCCTACCTTAAAAATTATAGATGCATATTGAAAGATTCTATACAGTTTGTATTATATAAGAAAAACATTACACAATAGGCTGCAAAATAAGTCAAAATAGATTAGTTGTTTATGCTTCATTAATAAAAAACAATAACTGAAATGATTTAGGGATCTTCAGCATTTCAGAGCAACTTAGGTTAATTGAATTTACTCATAATTCAGTGTATTCACTGCATCTAAGTAGATAGTTGGTAGAAAACAACAAGGTTATGACCAAAAGCAATCTACCTAAAGGCCAAATATTCTCTGAAATCAATAAAAGTTTTTACACAAATTTAAAAGAAAAACCTATTATAATATACAACATCAAGCACACTATTCTAGAAATTGGAATCTAAACCTAAGAATAAATACAAATATGTATACAGAGTTTGTATTTGTTCTTCAAATAAAGATCAATGAACCACAATTCCCCTTAATAGTTGAAAAACCTAAACTTCAGTACAAGTCTTTTCAAAAACCAAGAAATAAACCTAAAACCATACTTTTCTTTGGCTGTGTTTAGAGTTTTAACTGTTAGGGTAGCTTGCCTGTTAATTTAGTGTGTATTAATAGCTTTTACTTCTTTAAACATTTTTAGAATGTTTACTTGGAGGTTAGATGATCCACCTACACTGCTAAAAACAATTAAATGATAAATGAAACTTAGAATAACTAATAAAAAACTTGAAACAATGATAAATAATCAAATTTAAATCTTATGCCAATTAGGCAACACATGATCCATTAAGTAAGCTCAAATGCAAATGATTAGTCATAAAAAAAAACATTAAGTAGATGTAGTTTTACATCTTTACAGCTCTTGAAATATTGCTTAACTATAGAGTATGAACACCACAAACAGAAAGGGATGCCTGAACCAATGTTCCATTCTTAAAATCAATTTTCATAAGGTTGACTTATTTTCAAACACTCCTGAAATAATTTGTTTTGGGATGTCTTTCGTGTCTGGAGTCACTTGATATAATGCAATACATCTCTCAAGAGTATCCTGTATGTGCTCAAAATGGTACCACTGAGTCCATCCTACAAGCTGTATGCTACCATATGCTAGTGTAATTAGTCCTGACTTCAGCCTGGATGATAATGCCCACCACAAATGTGCTGAACCAGTCAACACATTCTTTGAACAAAATGTTTACCAAATTAAATGACCTTCATCCTCCTCAGTATCACCACAAGAAACAGATTTGTAAATTCAATACTTTCGAACTTAATTCCAGTTTCTCTCAGGCTGTTATGTGGCTGTAAGGTGAAATGTGACTATTCTGCCAAAAAATACTGATCCACATGTTAGTTTATACGATGTGTTTTTTTGTACCATTTGAAGAGAACTGTTTTGTGCTTTGATATAACCAGAATGCATCTTATATTTGGCATACTGGCTGGTCCTGTGAAGTGCTTTAAACCATCTGTATATTGACAGCATCAAGTTGTGGATGCAAACTTCTGAATCGATCTTGGAGCTTACATACTATGACTGTAACATGTCAGAATTTACATTTACGAGCAGTGGTTATCTGCTTGTCTAGGTGTTCAAGCAGTTTCCCATTCTGCCAAGAAACTAGAATGTGCATGCACGTGTTGAATGACCACATGTTTATATTTCAAGTCACTTTACTTCCAACTTATATAAGTGACCTATATTTTATATTTAGTGATTTTTCCTTACCATATCTACAATATTACATATTCACATTATCCAATGAATAGTGTAGGTTTGAATATGATACACTGGTCAGTGGAAAGGTGATCCTGAATTGCCTTATTGAACTTAACACCTTGATCTTTATACCATTAAATATTCCAAGAAAATTAATAACTTTCCTTAAAGCTTTCAAAAATGATTGTGAACCAGTATTTGCAAAATACTATGCTCCATGTGCATACCTTGAAATCTGAAACTCCTTCTCCAACACCTTCTACCTCTCCAGCACATTCAAATCCTAAAATAAATGGAGTTTTTGGAGGGCTGTCAATCACACCTTGTCGAACCATGACATCCAAGAAGTTCAGTCCACTGGAAATGTTATAAAATTAGAATTAAGCAACTCAACTTTCAAATAGGACTTCAATTTTTGATTTTTTTTTTTAAATACATGGTCATGAGAAATAAAGTTATTCATTGCTTTACACAAATTGAAGAAAATAAAATATGCTTGTTATATTAACCATAAACCAGTTTTCTTTCTATAGCTATAAAAATAAAAAAGTTGGTATACTTTAAAAACTTAACATTTTTGTGTACAATGTATTTCATTTAGTATTTAAACTGCCTTATATACATATGAATCAGACACCCATATCTTTGAAAGAAAAACACCACACATACATTACATATATAGTTATTACAAAGAAGGTTTTTGTTCATGTAATTCATAACATATATACTAAAAAATTTTGCATCCCATCTAATGAAAGTTGCATTAAAATACTTCAATACCTTTTGTCTGCACAAGATAAATGGAATCTTGCCATTTCGCATAAATAAAAACTACCATTTAAACATGACTATACAACTCCTTGCCCTTTTGTCTAGAATATGATAGTTGTTAAAAGTGAGGTCACTAAGCAGTACATTAGTAAGGATTTACACTTTGTCATGTGCCCTAAAATAATGCTAGTGATTCATTTTCTTTTAAGTCACTTTGATTTTCATTAATGTTGTTACAATTCAATGAAAAGGCATGGAATATATTGTTCCCCAATATTAAGAAATGCCAACCTCATGTTTTAAGTGTTTGCATGCATGCATGAAGCACTTGCATATTGTCCATGAAATTATCTAATATTGTTGTTAAGTTAATCACATTCAAACAACTAACATAAATAAAGAAACTTTTACTGAAAATAAGGTATACCTGTCAGATATTGATTTCAACCAAATAGAATATTAGGAAAAACTTATTTAATTTGACCTAATGCCATTTTGAAAGATCAGGTCCTAAGTTACTAATAAATTTGTAAGTATCTGCATGTTTTTTTTTTATTTTTTTTATTTATATATATATATATATATACACACACACACAATTTATAGCTGATGTGATCACTAATGCAGTCATTAAAATAAAGTATCAAAAATTTTTTTTCTATAAATACTAGTCAGGTTGGACTCTGATATATAAAATAGATCAACATCTAAATTAAATTCTACAACAATAAAAAGTTCATATTCTTTAAAAATAGTATGAACACAATTTTAGACACTTCACAACATAAAAAATACCAAAAAAATATGAATTTCTTTAAGCCATAACTAGCTAAAATTTAAGTATTTTATAAGTTTGTTCCAAGGGTCATGCAATTGAGTTAAGTATTTCTGTTCTTACTGACACCCTCCAGGTGTGGAAACAATTAAGATGCACATTATTACATCCTTCTTCCATTTTTATGCATCTTGTGAATACAGAACAAGTTTTTTTCCTTGTATACTTGATTTATTTTGAATCAAGAAAATTTCTGAGGTTTACTAATTACTTAACCATTAACAATTGTGTAATACTTATATACACCTCAAATGTATACTATCTCTTATCCTGTTGTATGATTTTGTTTTTGCATATTATACATAAAATTTTTTTTTCAACATTTGAGTTTTTCAAAAATAGATTAAATGACTTAAGAAAAAGCTTTGATAATCTAGCTCAAAATGTTAAGAAAGCCGTGACAGATTATCTTCATTCATGAGTAATACAGTAGAGTACAAATTATTTTAATACTAGATGTACTTATGTGGGATCCCCAATTGTTTTTTTTTTTATTCTATTATTATTATTATTTTTTTTTTTTAAGAGTAAATAAAACTAAAATTAAGAGTAACAAACATTTATATTTCTTGTTTTTGCAGTTCATGTCATGCTGTGTTGTAGCCTACAGAGTGCACAATTCTTTGCATGCCCATGTTTTACTGAATTCACAAAAGTGACTATCGCAACATTAAGCATCCCTTATGTGATGTCACTTTAGTGTCTACTGACTGACTTTACAGACAACACATTACTGCACAGTGGTTAAAACAGGCGACTTCTCCAGGCGGCCTTTGGCCCACCTGCAGGGAAATCAGGTTTGGATAGGATCATTATATGGGAGAGAATAGGTCAATATTAATTATTTTTATGTCTTGATTGGAAAATGAAGTTGATGAGGAAGAAGTCTTGGCAAGCAATTACAAAACCCTTAAAGCTCCCTAGAGAACAAAGCTAGTAATAAGGTAAACTTATTTAAGTTTTATACTGAAAGATAGTGAGCAAGTTGAAGGAGGCTATTGATTCACTCTTAAAGTACTAACTATTTAGAACTCATTTGGAGTAGTGTTCAGTTTTGATCACCTTAAAGAAAATGTTGAGTTGAAGAGGAGTCAGATAATTGCTAAATTAACTTTAGATTTGGAGGAGATTAACAACTTAATATAAGGGGATAGGATATTTTTACTGGAAAGGAGAGTGGCCCAGAGGTTTAAGATTGTTAGGAAGTTAGATTCCACAATAACTCCAGATGACAATTATAAATTTTGTAAGCAATAAAACTATTGGACAAGTTTAAAATACGGAAAACTGTTAACTCCAGTTGAGAGTGTTGCTTTCTAATAACGTGGAATAGTTTGTCTAGATGTGGTAGAAGATACAAAAGGAGTTTGGAATATGGTAGTAACAAATAAGACAGCCCAAAATAGAGTAAAAGGCTCCTGTTATCCCTTGGAAATAAAAATAATAAGCAAGGTCATAGAAGGCAATTCAACTCATTGAGGTCACTCCACATTTGAAGTATAAAAAACACCAATACAAATAAATTTTGCAAGATATATCCACAGGTATTGAACAAGTATCTGAATAAAATTTAATTTGCAAAACTAACCATATCTGTCAAACCATTACAGAAGTGTATAACACATCCATGTTCAGTAACATTTTTACCAAAGAGATGTCTCTGCATTATAAAATTAATTCCAGATCTTTACTTTCAATGCTATTGACCTTCTATTTGCCAGTTTTAAGAGGGTACTGATTGTTTGGACATGTGACAACCTCTTCTCATTACTGCGAGCTCTGGATTCTATGAAGTAGGTTCTGCTAGGTATCGACTGAATTCTGAGCAGAGAGCTTCAATTGATACATCTTCCACAAGGGAAACATTTCCTTGTAGTTTTCAAACTCATGAGTTTGAGTTGACTTGGAAAGGATCCACCACTCTTATTTGCAATGACAGCCTCTTCACATTGGTAGACATTCCATTCAATTTTTCTTTTTCCACTTTTCACTCAAGAGCTACACAGAATTCATTAAAGAATTGCCTTACATATGCAGCATCTTTAGGTGACAGCATTACTAAAATTACACTACACTTTTCTGTTGGTACAACCTGTGTTCTGTTCCAAGCAAGTAGAAAGCTTGACTTCCATAATGTGGTACATTGTGTAGCATAGCTCCATCTATCTTCAGCTCTTCTTGCAGAGTTAAAACACAAGCTTCTCATACTCTTTGTTGCTGTTGGTGAATGACTTCTTTAATATCATATTTTATTCAAGGCATTCCCCCTCTTCAAGAGAGCCATCAATCAAGCACACACATCCATAAAATATGCAGACTATAAAAAAACACCAACAACCATTATCTAGTTGGAACAACAGCAGGGGGCTTCATTAGATTTTCAATTCCAAGTTTAGCACATTCTTCATTGTACAGTCTAATTTATAGGCATATTTAAACAAGGCACCAAATTTAATAACCACTTTTCTAGCATATGACATTGCAAATCCGTTAAGGGCAGTTCAACAGAAATTAATTAAATGTGCCATATGTTGTTTAACTTGCAGCAGTTTGCCAGTACCTTCATCAACACATGTTTACTATTTTTTGCATGTACTGTGCAGAATCAAATACAATGGCAACAACATAAGGTTACATCTCATTGCTGTTGATTTGGGAAGCACCAAAGTAATGCAGACACTGTTTGAGACAGCAATATTGGAAACGTATACTAATGCAACTTCATGATCCCCTTAATTATAATTTATCTTTTACTTGCTTTTTGATTTCTGTTTCAGGTTTTTGGAAGAATCCAGGCAAGTACTTTTCTTGCAAAGTAGCCTTATTTTAATAGCTAGACAACATTTCTTCACAAATTCTTCTAAAACTCCATCAGCCACAAGTAAACTCAAACCACCTTTGAAAAGTGCTTCAACAAATTAGTGAATTGCTCCTCAACCTTCTGTCTACTTCTGTTTCCAATAAAGTTGGCTGCACTATTGTAGAACTCCTTAATGTTTCAGCCTCTTGTTTTATAGAAATATGATGTGCACTATGAAGGAGTTCATTTATCCCATCATGATTTCTTTGATCTGTCAATTGATATTTTTAATGCATAGCATTTGCATACAACAGCTGCTTCTTTAGGCCCTACAAAAAAATAATAATTTGAAATCAGGATATTCTTTTACCAAGTCAACAGGTACTTTGCATTTTCTGCCCATTATTGAAGAATTTTATTTGAGGAAATAATTCGGAAATCAAATAAAATAGTTTGTGAATGCCAATTGACCCTTTATCTACTGCACTGCTACACTGTACATGAACAAGTGTCTACATTTCTTTCCTTTCTCTCAGTATCTTCAGCATCCCTGTGCTTTTCTCTATTCACTATTGTTTCCTCTTTTATTTGTCTATTCCAATCCAATTTATTATTTTGTAGTAGAGTTGTGGATATTAACTTCATGACAGAACACAGGAAATTGAAACTTATGTTTTTCATTCTATGCCATTTTACAAGCAAAAAAAGATTGACTATGGCATCTGGAAACACTGGCAACTGGGAAGAGAAACAAAAACAAAGCTATAGTGCTCTAGTAATTATAAAATCAAAATAAGAATAGACATTTTCTTAACAGGTAAGTAAGTTTACCTTCATTGACTCCAGCTCTTTGGTGTTGCACTTGAATCACAGAAACTGTTTATTAACATATAATCTGATTTTTTTCGGTAGTTTTTCAAGTTTAATCCAAATTTAGAAAAAAGTACTTGGGAAGACGGCAGAATTGGGTAAACCCAAAAATCAGAACCCCTAGTTATTTTACATGAATAGGTTAAGTTGTATAAAACTTCTCTTGAGAAAAGGGTGATTGTGTTAAAGTTTATAATATTATCCAAAGGGATTGATGGGATAAAGCCAATAAAATAAGCATGTAAATTTTTAAATTTCTCAAGGGTGAATATGCAAAAACAACTTTGAAGGACCAAATGGTCTCTTGTCCATATGTCACATTAAATCTATAATGAACAGGTACATACCACCATTTACCATCTGTGCAGTAATAATAACTAATGGTATTCCACCCTCTCTTCTTAAATCTTGAAAATAATCTAACTTAATAATCCCATGCTCATTAATATTAAGAGGAATTAACCTAAGTATATTGTTGTCTCACTAATCAGAAACCAATTACTTTTACATTTCATATATGTTTATAACAGGTTTGTCTCAAAGACATGGTTAGAAACTGTTTTAATATTTGATGATCGATGACATTAAACTGGAGTTATGTTAACATTTACTACCATGTTGCAATTTGTGCTACCAGACGTAGAAGTTGCATTTCAAATGCCATAATTGTGTATTAGCATAACACTTATTTTGTAATGAATAAGGATTTAAAAGAGTTATATAGCCAAGGGAGATTACATAATATGAACCTTTTTTGCTTTCATTTAAGAAATAACCCATTTTAAATGCTAGAAGGAGCAATTTCAGTGGTTCAACTGTAGAGTTTGAAATACAAGAGTTCTTACACTTTTAACCATTTGTACACTTTGATAAGTTATCTACTTTTTTTTTTTATTTTTTTTAGTTTAACTCACAAACAAAAACTTAACTTCATA
>NW_013668270.1:108247-112813 GCF_000517525.1 Limulus polyphemus
CCTTTTTTTTTTTTTTTTTTTTTTTTTTTTTAAAATCTCACAAAAAAAAAACTTTCACATATTTGTGCAAAGTTAATGACATTCCAATCAGTTATTGTAACAAAACAAAGAGACAGCAAGTGAAACAATCATGACTAAAAGAATTCAAATTAAGAGGGACTAATTTTGTATCACAATACAGCCTTAAGTTTCAATCTATTTAATAGAACTTAGGATCACTAATGTAATGGAAAAAACAAAACAAAAAAAAACGTGCTATACACAAGAGCTCCACGGGGCAATTCAGTTTCTAATTCTAGATAATTATATAAAGACATTATTTCCAACATTATTAGAACAGCCATTGCAACTCATTAAAATTGTTTTATTTGGTTACTTTCATATATTTTTTCACATTGAAAATTTATTTAGGGGATAAGATAATTTCTTTATATTGTACTTTCAGACGAATTTTGCTGGAAATGAATTACAAATAACGCTTTCCTCTTATTAAGAGTATACAAATAGTTAAATTTTATAAAATTATATATTATCAATGAATAACTTTAGCAAATAAATATTAGTAGTTAAAACTTCTATTTTTAAACTTAGCTCAATATTAAGTATTAAAACACCATTCACACGAGTTTAATAACCAAAATTTATCGTACCACCGTACTTCAGCAATGAAAGCTGTAAGGAAATATTAAGCCTACATGATACAAACTGACATAAAGGCGTGACAGCTCACCATGCTTTAACACGTATCAAGACTTCACCTTCTCCAACAGATGGTTGTGGTTTCTTAACAATCTTTACAGATTTTAAACCACCAAACCCAGTAAGTACAACAGCTTTCATGTCTTTTGGTGCTGTAGTTTGGTTTTCTTCATTTTTCTGTTCGGTTTGGCTTTCAGATGGGTTAGTTTCATCAGACTTTCCACCGGTTCCCTCTTCCGCCATGATTCTGACAATCCCCAACTTCGAGAATCAGATTATGACTAATGTCTACTGTGTTATCAATTATATAGCCTTAGCATAAACCTATGCTTGTGCTGCACTCTAGTTGCATTTAAAACGTGAAGAATATACTAATATCTGAAATAATTATTTGTATTTACATAATAGTATTTTAACAGCAAATTATTACTGAATCAAATTTTAATAACAGTACATGTATGTAAAAAAAGGTAATGGAATCTATCATTAAATAAATTCTACAAGAGCATTTGGACAAGTATTTGATTATCACAGATATTTATGGATTTAGAATCTGAAGGTCATGTCTTGTGAATTAGCTTTATTTCAAAATGTTGCATTTAATCTGGACATGGACAATGCAGTGGATTTGGTGAACTTGGATTGGACTTTCAGAAGGTTTGTGATGAGGTGTCACATAAAAAACTTATTGGAAACACTGCATCTGTAGAAGCAGGAAATAAACTAGTTAAATGTATTGAGAGAAGATTGTTATAACTATACCGAAAAAACAAGGGATTATTAAATTGTTACAAGTAGGAGTAGCACAGGGTTAAGTGCCTAGTCTTTTGCACAGCGGTATATATGCAGAATTACAATGCTAGAAACCGGGTTTTGATACCCGTGGTAGGCAGAGCACAGATAACCCATTGTGTAGCTCTGTGCTTAACTTCAAGCAAACAAAAAACTTTTGCTAGTAATAACAATGATAATAGAATAATGACTAAGGTGTCTAAAATTGCAGATAATGTTCAAATAAAGGGATTTTCAAACTCTAAAATGATGTAGTTTTTGCAAAGAGATCTTTACTGTTTGAGGGGCTTGATTATTATTATAATCTTGTAGAAGATCGAAGCTCTAGGTGAAGGTCACAAGAAAAACGATCTGGGTTTGTTTAGAGTTAAGCACAAAGCTGCACAATGGGTTATCTGTGCTCTGCCCACCACGGGTATTGAAATTCGGTTTCTAGCGTTATAAGCCTTCAGACTTACCGCTATGCCAATGGAAGCGACGACTTGGGAATAGCTTTTACAAAGCTTCTAAAGCCTTTTAGACAGTCAAATTATTTTTGCTAGTAATGTGGTTTTCTCTGGTGATATGATTTCCTCACCAGTATTAGATAGGTCCAGTTAATAAAAGCAGGATCAGAAAGGGCATTTTTATAGTAATCTCAATTTGGAAACTCGACACTGAACCACCGCTTCTATTGGATCAGTGTAGGAGTCGGCATATTTCTTTATCTCAAGACAGATCTCCGTCGAACAAAATATGCTAAAAAAAACAAAACAAGTATAACTCCAGAACTGAGGCTTCGTACTGATAAAGAAACTTCTGTTCCTTTGTGTTACTATAGCATCACCACGTGATTCGTCATTCTCTCACAGTATTCATTGGTTGTAACATACAGACATTATTCACAAGTGCAACGAAGAACGTTGCAGCCCTCTTATCTTTCGATCCTGATGTACGGCAACATTCATTCGGGAAGGGTAGATAATATCCTTTACAGAGAGCAAAGGTTACAAGTACGAAACAATTTCAACGGTTTTCTGGACAAGGGGTTAATTTAAAAACTGCACAGACTAATTGAAAAAATAAATAAAACTTGCTATATTACTAAAAGAAGGTAAAATACATTTGATATACCTGCATATCACAGAAATAAGGCAAACAAGATTTTAAATTGTATACACAGAAACACTGAGTACAAGCAAGAAAGGTCATTAGTCCATTCTATAAAGTGTTGGTTACACCACACTTGAAATATTGTGTTAAGTTTTGGTCACCCTTTTTAATATACGAACAACCTGAAATCTCTTAATATTTTGCATTGGAGAGGGGGAGAGCCTAGGAGATGTGATTTGGAGTTGTTAAAATTGTCAGTGGTAAGACTTAGAATTTATAAATCCAAGTAAGTTTCATTAAACTCTTCAGGTAGCAAGACTAGAAGACACGAAAACACAGATACGGCTCCAGTTAAGGCAGTGTTATTTTTTTAATAAGGTGGCTGGCCTATGAAATAATTTACCTTCAGATGTGGTAAAAGGTGCAAGATTGAAGGAGTTTAAGAAGATATTGAATGATTGTTTTAGAGATCAGGGTTTGATATAAGAAAAGTACTCTCTCTCTCTCTTTATATATATATATATATACACACACATATATATTGGAACAGAAGAGTAGTAGAAAATGTGGCAGCTCAGATGGGTTAAATGATAATTTGTCATGTCTTGAAATGAAATTACCTGATATAATATCGTAATTAACTGAATTAACAAACGGCGACAAAAAATTATTTAAAAAGTATTCCCTCTAGCGGATTCTTTTAGAGATTGAGTTTAGTTCGCATACATATATAATACTCTTTAGCATAGTCTTTGGGCATCCAACTTACTCACAGAGTTACAACAAACTTTCAGACAAAAATGTACAATTACATTGTTTTGTTTAATGGTCAAAAAAGTGTTAACCTTCTAACTAGTTTACAGCAGAAACTATTAAACAATTATTTCTAGTAATCCACTTTTTATCATCAATAAGTTTAGATTCTTGTAACAAATTTTGGCTTTTTTTTACAAATAAACAAGCTAATGGAATCTTCAACCAATATTAATAAGAATGAAGCATAAAACATAATATTTGAATATTTTTTTGTTTGTTGTTAAGCGCAAAGGTACTCACTGGGCTATCGAAACCCTGTTTTTAGTGCTATAATCCTTCAGACCTGTCGCTGAGCCACAAGGAGCTTATTTGAATATACACATTTGATAGCCACGGTATTTTCAGATAATTTTTTACGAACGTTTTTCTTTCCCGAGTGAACAAATATAATATTTATAAATTAATCACGCGAAAAAATAAACCTGATAAAATGAAATCCCTAAATTGCATTTCTGCGCAACTCCGAGTATTTTCAACTGCACACAACAAAATTATTGATTTATTTTTATTTTGATGTCCATCCTACAGTAAAGGTTTATAATTGCTACAAAATAATCATACCTTGAGAATTTAAAGTATCCACATCTTGTTTCTCACGTGATTTTCCTTGTCTTTTATTTGTTTCATTATTACTTCAGCCCTTCATTGCCACCCTTTTGTGATGTCACAACATATGATTTGAACAATTACTAATGAAACTCAACTTTGAAAATAGCTATAGCCCACGCTTAAATACGATCGGATAGTGTATATTTATAAATTATTTACGTCAATATAGAATTAATAAAGCTATGTGATTAATAATTAATGGTTTCTCGAAATATTGACTATCTGGTTCTTATCGGGATAGAAATGCATGATAAAATAACATTAAGTTGAAGTTGCCTTAGTTTTTACATTAAATATCTATAAGTGATACCTACACAGAATACAAGTTAAATAACTAAGCGAGTCGAGTACATTGTATTAAAATGATTTTGGAACCTCACCATGTCGTCACAATTCATGCTGAAACATCTGGTCTTGCTCTATCTATTAACTGTGCATCTTGACAATAGTCCTGCAGCATAGTTTGCATTGTAAAAAGCTGACTTTCTTAATCCATATAGTGCAGGGGTCACCAAACTTTTTTCACAGCGGACCAGATAACTGAGAGAATGACGAGCG
>NW_013668270.1:113559-114716 GCF_000517525.1 Limulus polyphemus
AACTGGTCGCTCGGTTGTCTTTAACCTTGCCACTCCACAGGGGGGGTCTGGGGATCCCTTGTGTGCGCTCCCGGTGTCTCTCCTTACTTCTGGCTGTAACTGTGCGTGGTTTATCTTGGGTGGGACATCCCTGTTGTCCACTCCTACGATTCTCTCTGGGTTTGGGCATCAGGGATTTTGGCTCTGTCATTGCTCTTAACACACCAGTGTGTTTTGAGCCCCCTTTGTGGTATACTGAGGTTGTGGCAGCACTCCGACGAAGTCGAGGTTCTTCCCCATCTCTTGGTTTACCCACGGACTCACGTTCCTTCTATACAGTGCTGGCCCCAAATCCATCCCATAGGATTGAGCAACACCACCCTGCACTTCTTTGGGATGTTATTTGGCGCCGTGTGACGATGCGCCATGTTGACCAATACTTACAGGCCTTCAGCTGGCGTGTTGTCCACAACATTCTGCCTGTGAGAGAACGTCTGTTCCTGTTTAACATCAGTGCTACCGAGTCGTGTCCTATCTGCCATGCACGGGTAGAGTCTATCCTCCACCTTTTAGTCCTGTGTCCCATATCGGTGCAGGTGTGGGGATTTGTCTCTAGGCTCTTCCGTATCCCGCCAATCTCGGCCAGGGCTGTCCTTTACCTTGTCCCCTCCCCGGTTCATAGTCACTTGGCCTTTCAGTTTCACTATGTCATCTTGCTCTGTAAATAGGTCATCTGGCTCGTGAGGAACCGCTCCGTTTATGAGCGAGTTCCCATGACTTTTCAGGGCATATACTATAAGGTCAAGTTTAAGCTGTTACTCCGTCTTGAGGCAGATTTCCAGCTACTGGGAACTGGGGAGTTCTACAGTCGCTGGCGACCTGATGTTTCGCCCCTTTTTACAATTGAGAGTGAGAGGATAGAATTAGCATTTTACCTTTTGTTGTATTTAATCCTGTTAAGTTGTACATAATGCAATTGAGATTCTTTCATCTTGTAAATATTGTAAAGAGATTGTTTATTTTTGTACATCTTGTAAATAGCGGTTTTCTTCTGTGCTTTGTACATATTGTTTTGGAAAAAAAAAATTTTTTCCACATTTTATAGTTTTGATTACGTGTTTTATTCATTATGTACAGACTTTCTTTTATAATTTATCTGTTCATTTTGTATACAATTT
>NW_013668270.1:115093-117101 GCF_000517525.1 Limulus polyphemus
AGTTCACTTATCTCTCAATAGATGGAGAAACAAATAATAAGGAAAAATACTTGGCAGTTCACTTATCCCTCAATAGATAGGAGAAAAAAATTAATAAAAAATAACTTGGAAGTTCACTTATCTCTCAATAGATGGAGAAACAAATAATAAGGAAAATTACTTGGCAGTTCAGTTATCTCTAAATAGATGGAGAAACAAATAATAAGGAAAATTACTTGGCAGTTCAGTTATCTCTCAATAGATGAAGAAAATATACTTGGAAGTTCAGGTATCTCTCAATAGATGAAGAAAATATACTTGGAAGTTCAGTTAACTCTCAATAGATGAAGAAACAAATAATAAGAAAAAATACTTGGAAGTTTAGTTATATCTCAATAGATGGAGAAAAAATACTTGGATGTTCAGTTATCTCTCAATAGACGGAGAAAAAATACTTGGAAGTTCAGTTTTCTCTCAATAGATACAGCAAAAATACTTGGAAATTCAGTTATCTCTCAATAGATGGAGAAAAAAATAATAAGGAAAAATACTTGGAAGTTCAGTTATCTTTCAATACAGGGGTCACCAAACTTTTTTCTAGATAACTGAGATGAATGACGAGTACGGGCCGCATAACTATTTTGTTCAATACAATACAGTGAATACACAAAAAATAAAGGCAACAAACATGTTTATTTCCAAAAGGTTATCAAAGAAGGCGACGTTAGCAATAAGATAGTTATATCACACCCATTTGTAGCACAGTGCAGTGGCGGGCCGGATGAAATGACCTCATGGGCCGGATCTGGCCTGCGGGCCGTAGTTTGGTGACCCCTGATCTAGTGTATGAGGACAAAATCTTCTCAGTCTCCATTTTAAAATAACAATGACAGAGAAATCTATAGGTGCCGTATGCTGTAACTTAACCAGTATGTATTCGTATGGAATAGTATGAATACCTATTTCATTCTTCAGCTGCTTGAGGTACACGACAATTGAACAGGATGTGCGACTTGAAGCCTTATCTTGAAAATCGATACCTTGTTAGCCTCGTTTCCATGCAAATTCAATATTCCTGGTAATACAAAGACTCCAGATTACTGGTCTGACAGCAAGCAGAGTTGCACTTTGACCGTTATATTCACTCTTCTGATCTCTAAGTTGTCCTTGAGGCAGTAGTCATCGATAATCATAAATAATGTTGCGTCATCGAGTCACATGACTACTGTGACGCAACGTTTCTAGAACTATCATGTATTTTGGCGAATGTTCTAGTTCTTACTAGATATAGGGTAGGCTGGTATATAAAAGAGGGGAAGGTAATGTGTGTATAGACAGTGTGTAATTGATCTGCAGTCAGAAGTATTATTGACGTTCGTTGATATAGCGTTTGTTTAGCGCGATTGTTGAAGTTGAGTGTATCGGTAAAGTTGTATTCGGAAATAATAAACCAGTTTTTATTAAGAAAGAACTTGTGTCGCTTAAGTTTCGTTGGAACGAAGTTACGGAAAGTTAATTAACAAACGGAGACGTAACAATACTTTCAAAAGTGTTATGCAACATACCATGTACCACTTCTGGAATTTTCTTTCACCCATTGACTGATAGAAAATGGCACATGACTTGTTACAATTATTAAGATACACATATGCTTAGTCTAATATCACCCTTTACTTCTTTTTTTCCCCTAATTAGGTACTGTTTGTAAAATTTTATACAGTTGATATGCTTTTCCTGAATATGTCATAAAAACAAGTTTAAAAATGAGCTAATAATAAGTAATTTATATGAACAAGCATACAAGTTTAATTTATACTAAAGAGCAATATTTTTGAAGTATATGTATTTCTCTTAAGTTAAAATTTCTTCCATGCTGACAAAGCGAATAGGAACTGGTGTTGAACTTTGATTTCAGTGACACAAGCAAATGAGGATGATGACAACATCTCCCTGGATTCAAATTCGACGACGAGGAACCCACTTTGAGACTAATAATGGCTGGAGACGGCTTCAATGGGTAATGAAGAAA
>NW_013668270.1:117494-126276 GCF_000517525.1 Limulus polyphemus
GTGACGCCAGTCATCAAAAGTTAACCCCCAGCTACCAACTGGTACCCATTATAAAGCAGGGTAGACTGAAACGATTGGGGCAAAGTGTCTTACTCAAGTACACAACAACTTATCGTATTTTTCTTTAATGATATGATATTGAGATTAACGAAACGATATATGTATATATATCTTTACTACTTTTCGGGAAATATGATTTTTAAAAATTAATTATAGTTGTTTTCAACTTTACCAGATGACGCTCTCGTTTACAGGAACTTTTCAAATTAATATTTTTTACGCGTTAGAAGAGTGTGTTGAACTCTGACTCTGAGGAAATGTGTTATTCGGACAGGTGATGTATTTCCAGCAAGTGAATGAGTATTCTTAAGTAAGAAGTGAAGATAATAATTTACGGTATTGCAATGAATATGAGAACTCAAAATTAATTTCTTTTTTTTCCCCAAAAATATTAACATGAGATTGAAAATTCTATTTCTAACTGGGTCGAGGTCAACAGCATTAGCCAATGCTGTACACCACCATTGTAGTACCAGTAAACTGTAATTGTAAAGTAATTCATTGTGAACAGTGATCCGCTTTTTAACTTCATTTTCATACTGGACAAAGTTTTCTACGATCTTTAGCCTATTGTTAGTAGTGGCATGTTACATCATCATTTGACATTTTTAAATAGTACGTAAGCATAGAAGAGGACCTATGTTATTAATAAGTGAGTACTATCACAAGTAACTAAGGTACATAAAATTAACAAGAATATTACATGTTGGTAGCGTAGCTAATTTTTATTTATTTAAAATTTGAAAAGGATAAAATAATTTTGAAATTGTAACCTTGTGTTTGTAATTTTGAGCAGGATGTTTAATCTGCTATTGCTATTTACTTTGCATTTTTATCAAAAGAGAGTTTAAACTTATTATTCAGTTGAGCAAAAATTACTTTTTTATTGCATATTTTTCAATATGTAACGAATATTTTAATGTTTTAAATGCATTAGTTAAGCCAAAGAACAACATTCAAGTATCGCAATGTGTATATAGTCCTTGTTTCCCTTTTTATAATTTTTTAACCTCAATCATTTTTCTGTGATTGACTTCTTACTTTAAAAAATCCAAGACAGTTAATTTAATATTTGAATACTTTGATGTACATTTGTATTTTTTTTAAGCTTTATATTAGTTAAACATTTTTGTTTTGCAGAAATCTGTAAATAATTCGTAGATTCAAATTTTTATGAAGTGAAGAAAGTCTTAGGCATGACATTAACAATCAAAAGGTCATGGAAGTTGCGTGAGTATACTTATCATGTATAGTATGATGAAACTTGTAATAAAAAGTAATATGAGGGTTTCTTTTTTTAAATACTAACTTTGAGGTAAGCAAAATAATTGTCAATAAATGATGTGAATGATAATATAGCTGACAGTGTGACTAAATTGTTACATTCATAATTACAAAATTTAGATTATTATAAGGTAATTTGCTTTTATAGTTTGATAATGACTAGAGTTAACTATAACAAAATTGAAAAGGGTTCAGAGGATAACTACTAGGGTGTTTATGGAAATGGCAGGGTTAACGTACATGGATAAGTTAAAATTTCTTAACTTGTTGCCTCTTCAGAAATAAAGGGTAAGTGGTAATCATCTGGAAGTTTACAATATTACGTAGTGGATTGATAGGATAAAGGTCTTTGATTTCTTTATGCTATATTCTGAAGGCAATAGGATAAGAAGATGCAATATTTGGAAAAGGCAGACTAAGCACTTGTCAAAACAATTTTATTTTTTAACAATGTGATTGGCTTGTTAAAAAAGTTTAACCCTGCGTTAGTCTTTCAGGGTCTTCACGGATCCCAAATATTTTGTAAACATCAGTGCCGACAGATAGAAGCACATACATGTTTGTTGTTCTCAGTAGTTTCAGTATTTGGCTAGTTTGTGTTAAATTGTTACTCGTAGTTTAGGTGGTAAAAAAAGAAACAAGTTGTAATATTCAATGTTAATTTATTGATTAATAAAGGAAAATATTTTGAGTGTTAATGTTTTTTGTTTCCAAAGTAATAGTTTATTATTATTTAACTATTTTTAAATTAAATTTTTATGATGGGGTCTGCTTGGACCCCAGAAAAGTGACATATCAACTAAAATACACATTAAGATACCAAAAAAACTTCTTATATAAATAAAGTAATTTTTTTTACACCTTACATTTAGTTACTGTTTTTAAAATACTAAAATATTTAAACATCAAGATTTAAAAATGAATTAGATTATTCTTACTAACATTACACAGAAAATAAGATATAATCTTTACTGGTTTTAAATTTGAAAATATGCATTCATGCTTTGCTGTGTTTTTAATTCCTCTAAGATAACTGTTTGTATGTATATTAACATACAGGTTTTTTTAGACCTTAATTAATAAGATGTTGGGAAAGTACGTACAAATTTACTTTGTACATCACATAACATGCAAATAATAAAATGGAAGAATTTTCCATATATTTCAATATTCAGACATAGCTAAAAACATCAGTTTTATACATATCAGCATGTTTTTACTGAAACTGTTATGATGGTATCACAGGCTACATTTTTAAATTTGATGATAGGAAATAAATATTTTAAAATTACACTGATTTATATAGGTAACCTCTACAAATATACAACCATAATGATGGAATTTCTTGCTTTTAATTCTCTAGAAGTTTCTATGGTTGCTGTCCAATAATTAGTTTGTTGGATTGTAGTTTCCAGTAGATTAGTTTCTTTGGGTTACATAACTAATGTGACAATACTTAGAAAGCTTTACTGTAATGTACATATTTTTATGTCCCAGACGCATACAGAGGTGTAGGAAGAAAATTAAAAGTGTGGGGAAGGGGGCAACGTTTATTTGACCAAGTAAAACAAGAGAATGTGAACCACAGTGCACCTATTATGGCATGGGTAAGCCCTGGAAGCTCTTGGGTTCTGTATTCAATCTTATGCATTTTCCTGAGAGTAATTTTCCTAATTTTGATGCATTTCACTGGGATATATTGAAAAGTTGTGGGCACAGCCTCCAAAGCTTTCTACACCACAGACATAGCAAAATAGTTAGTTTTTTCAATATCTTAACAGAAACAGCCACCCATAATCTTATTACTGTTCATCTGTTAATGTTCCGCTTTCACTGCAAGCAGAAGTACTCACTAAATGTTATTGAAATTCTGACCTTTATGAGCTATATTTGTCAACCATTGTTTCCTGGAGAGTTGTAATAATTTTTTGATAGCAGTGTTGTGTGTAAATAAACATTTAGCTTATATTTAAATAGCTTGTGGTTATTTGATTATGCTTATCTTTGTGAGTTTCAACTGTACAAACTTTTAATTTTGATTGGGCCATGGTAAGTTTCCAGATTTAAAATGCTGAAATCCAGAGTTTGATTTCCCATAGTAGATAGAATGAAGTTAGCCCATTGTGTAGCTGTGTACTAAAACAAAACAATAACTACCCTAATTTTAATAGACTTTTAGATTAATTCAGCAAATAATTGAATTTTTATTTTTATTACCTCAAAATTTAAAGTTAAAACAAGGAACAGTATGAAAGTATTAAGCTTGTGTGTGGACAACATGTAGCGTTTTGGAATCGGTACTTGTATATTATGTTGGTTCAAAGGTATTTTGTAGATAACTCTTATTGTTATTTCATCACCACCGAGACTGCTCGGTAGATGGCGATAATTATGCTAAACCTCTGTTCTAATTCTAATGATAATTCCTTTTTTTTATTTTACTAATATTAAACCTAAGAAATAATATTTTTTTAGTTTTTGTATTTTAGTTTAATACAGCAATTGCAATTTAGAACATACAGTAAACCTAATACTCTGTTTAATTACTCGTTCTCAAATGAAACTAATATAAAAGTAGAATTACGAGAAAAAAAAAGGTACTTTTTGTGATTTTAAGCAGTTTTTATAGGTTAATTAAACAGCAGTTTATTCATTCGAATTGAATTTTGACTATAAATAAGAAAACTTATTGAAATATAATAACATAAATGAAATAAAACCAGGATCAGAGTAAATACAAAAAATCTAGACTTGTAGTTAAAAAAACATCCTTTGCTCCAATGAATTTGGGCTGGAGTTGGGAAACCATTGTCTTTACGTTTCCGGAAAGGAAAGTCTCTTTCCTGAAAGTGTTTAAACTGAAAAAAGAAAGTGAACAAAATAGAAAAGTTTATAATATGTCAACCACACCATATCTGCTATATCCAGTGTCGGCGAGATCTTTTCTTAATACCAGGGCTCTTCAGACCGTTTGGGATACGACAGATATGCGTAGTTGCTATTTATATTATCAAATTGTTTGAATAACAACTGTTTCTTTGTGAACTGGATTAAGTTGAAGTGTATTATTCGTTAGTTTTATCGATGCTAGTTATGATAAAAATTAACCATGCTGATCACGGAAACTTTCGGCTGGAGAACTTTTATTCAGGTTTAAATTTGGATATGACGTACGGTACAATGTGTGTGTGATTTTCGACACGTTTCACCAGAATACGTACTGTTTCGTAAACATCGTTAGAAATGATTCATAATTCGCCAGCAACAGCTTGGTTTACACACTTCATTTGAACATGTTATAGGAATATTTACTGATTGTTTCAAAGTTTTTGAACAACTTTTACAGCAATGTTTTTTTACCTTTTTTTGGATTTTTTTTTTAATATTTTAAGAACTGATATGAGATACTTCCGTTTTAGATTCACCATTGCTTGAGTTTCGAGCATTTCATTTTAATTTTCTAATTATTGAGGCTTCGTCACTAGATTTTGTTAGTGATGTGGTTATCCTTGTCAATTCAGGCTTAAGGTGATTTTGTGGTCATCGTAAGTCTAACTGATAGTAAGTTTTTTGTAAGAGTGGATACTAGTTAGGAACTCGTGAATTCTTTAAGTTTTCAAATCTACAGTTATGTGAAACAGCATCATCATCTATGTATCTTAGTGAGATTTCAGGCTTCAAGCTGGTTTTGTAAGTCAATGATTCAAAGTGTCCTGTAGACTCAAAAATTTTTCTAACAAAAAAAAAGACTGCAAAGATAACTACTACTGTCTGTGTTGACTTTAAAGATTTTTTCTTTGGAAACACAATTATTCGTACTTAAATGTTAATGTTAGCAAAGTTTTTTTATTGTTTGTATTTAACCCAAAAGTATTAAATTGACTTTCACGAACTGAGATAAAATCAGAAACTATTGATAATTTATTCTATTAGAATTGGTTATAATGCCACGATATCTACGAGGAAGAAAAATAAATCAGATCCATAATACCATATTTCGTCTTTCTAACCTGGACAGAAGGTCAGTGCCGACTCCAGGATTCTAAAAGTGGGGAGGTGAAGGGGTGGCAGACAGAAGGGTGAAGACTTTTTGTTTTTAAAGTTGAGTGGATAGCAACCTGTGGAAGATAACATTCTGGGAGATGTAGCTTTTAATCAACTTCTTAGTGTAAATTTTAAGGGAGGCAGAGAAATTTCAGGGGTGACGCTTGCCACCACTCGACTCCCCTTGCAGAATGTTTCAGTGTTGTTCAAATGTGCTTTCCAAGTTACCACAGGGGTTTCAGTTACTTTAATATATGTTGTGATAACCGAGTAAGATCCCAATTATTTTATTTGATCTTTTGTGTTTCGTAGCATAGGGTTGTTATGTAGTGGGTCTAACCTGTGTAGGTGTAGTTGGTAAGGTTATATCATTTTGCTGTAGCCATGACGGCAAATCCTTTGCCCTTATTTGATGAATAAACGCTAAGGGGTTTGCAATTTTTTCCGATTTTTCAGCGCTATTAGTTCATTTGGAGTAAGATTGTTTTATTTTTTATGTTAAGATTTAAAATGTAACTCGTCTACTTGTAAAATTAAAAAGAGGACAAGGGTTTATAAGATGGGAGTTTTGCCCACTCATCGAATTTCGTTATCGAGCTATGCCTCGCTTCGTTTAGCAGAGTTGAGTATAAAAATCATGGTGCGGGCGTTCTTCACACATGCGCTATACATATTGAGCCATATCAGTGCGGTAAGTATCCAATTTCAAGGAAAACTTTGTCTGTCTGTGGACGCATCTCCTCCTAAATGAATTGACCGATTCAGACCAAACTTGGCATGCTAACTTAGTAACCCAAAAGCAAACTAACTTCATATTAGACTTTCCCATATATTGAAAAATACAAATATTTTACAGAATAACCCGCGTATCGTTACTGCAGTAGCTGTTGTAAATAGTTGAGTTTTAAAAAAATTTATACCACATTTGTTCAGTTGTTATCTTTTGCATAGGTGGGGGGCTAATCTGCGATGGATTAACATCCCGTCCAGAGGAAGTTGGCCACCATTCTCGTCCATTTGTGCCACTTGAAATCGGAGTTCGAAAGCACGTCAAGGATTTACCTAACTTGTGCATATTGTACATTTTCATCACAAAATAGTGTAAATAAGCTATATGATATAGGACAAAAAAAAAGAACAAAAAACTGACACTATACTAAACATTAACTTTTATGATAAAATAGCCAAATGTATCCTTATAAAATCCAGTAAGCTGGTTATTTACAACAATTATCAAACAAGGTTTTTTATGAAATAGGGCATTATAAGCAGTTATCACAGAGAACACTTGTTGAGGAATGAGATGTGCATATATGTTTATCACAATGATGTTATAAACAAACAGACCAGATGATACTATACTTCTTTGATGGATTATCCTCTATAACAGCCTATATAGGGAAATAAACGTTTAGAAATTCGTTTTGTATGCTGTAGGGTGAACTGGATGTATAGTGATGGTCAGTGATAGTATGGAGTCCGCGTGGACCACAGATAAATATTAGATTATAGCTACGAACTTCGTCTGCTTGTTTCGAAAACAATAGTGTCACAGGGTTTCTGCTTGACAATTACATGAATTGATATAAATTTATAATGATTATGTGAAAAGATATACAACTGATAAAGTTATGTGGACCTCAGGTATACTAATGAGGGTTAATATTACGAAGAAAACAACCATAAAATCTATAACTTTTTTTTCAGTATTATGTTCAACGTTTAGTTTGAACAACTACTTTGAGAGCGACATTCTGGTTGATCTAATAAATGACTGTTGTTTGTTAATACTGTAGATTCGTTTCTGGAATGTATACATGTCACTTTTCTGTATATATACACATAATGCTGTCCAAAAACTATGGTTACAACATCATTGTCATCTTCTGTTAGAAGGTCCTGTGCAAGAGAATGAGTATGATAAGGTATCATGAGAGCTTATCAGTTTTAGTAGAAGCTCTCTCCCGAAAAAAGCTGTACAAACGAAACATTGAACGAAAAAATATCTCATTCAGGATTTTATGGTTGTTTTCTTCGTAGTATAATATGTTAAGATACTCCAGTCAGCGCTTCATAATGTTAGTTAGTCAACTTTTAATATTTTTCACATCTCTAATGATGAACAGCTTACTAGATTGAAGTTAAAAATGGCTCGTACATTAAAAAGCCAATGTAAAGTGGGAAAAACAACCTTTCCAAGTGAGCAAAACTACACAATTTGGCCTATATAGGACTCAAGGTGGAAAAAAATAAGCTAATTTTTGTTGTTATATCCAATCTGTAAAACAACTTTCCCAGTAAATATTTAGATTTTGGCTGTCAATTCTAGGCAAAATTTTCATCTTTTAAACTCTTGTCATGTTTTTTCTTCAGTTACTAAAGAGACACGGCGTGATCCAAATTTCACTGTTTCAATAGATGTTGTAGTTTGGTTGTTATAGAATGTCATTTGTTGGATTGATTTCGTGGACTTCAAAATCGTGCATTTAAAATACCGTTGTTATATTATCCCTATCGTTACGGGTAGCTAGGGGTCAAAGGGCATGTCATCACGTTTGTAGATTTGTATTCAAAATTTTATTGAAATACTATTATGAATGTATGTCATGAAACTTGGTATTGTGGATTTTAATTCAAATTTTAGTATTATACATTAATTCATTTCGTAATTTGAAAGTAAATGTAAAAAACAACAACTAAATATCTATTTTCGTGTGTCACACTGGTATGCCATCTTCTGGGTTTGGTCAGATTACATTTTATGACGCCCACAATGCAATGTCTGGAGTTTCATACGAATTATAAACTCAAATTTTCGATTTGCAAGATAGAATATAAAATAAGAACCTCCTACCTTTTATATTTGCTGAGACATAATATTTATCAAATCCACTATATTGGCTCCGCCCACCACTTCATCATTTGATAAGACTTGTTTATCTAGCCTGCTTTTTTATACCTATAAGTTTATAACCAATCAAAAGCTCTACATTTTCTATACGTAATTCTGTTAGTTTTTCTAAGTTATTTAAGAGAGAAAAGCTCTTGTATTGTTGGAGAGTATGAAGTATTATGATCAATGCTAATTTCCAAACAGAAATTATATTTTTTAGACCCAAATACAGCATAGTTTTTTGGAATTTAAAAATGCATATATGAAGTCTACAAAATTTATTTTTTTCAACATCGACATGTGAATTTCGATAAGGCTCACGACGAGGGTTAGCGAGTACGACTCACGAGTGCAAAAAAAGAACTTCAAAACATCGTAAGTAGTGGATATCACTGTTTTCCAAATATTTTATAATTACTGTTATATGTTTTAAGAACAATAACTGAAATTTAAATATTTGTAAATAGTAATAATATATATATATATATATACATATGTAAT
>NW_013668270.1:126830-135261 GCF_000517525.1 Limulus polyphemus
TTCCTCGTCATCGAATAAACATTTTGTAATACTTTAGACAATTGTCGTTGCAACAGTTATACTGTTAAATCATATCCCACTGTGTTTTCAAAGCAGGGAAAGTTTCGGGAATTGCGCAGCATGAGCTTATTTGATATTGACGGTGTTAAACTAAGTAAGTTGCGGCGATTCCATGCTTTGTTTGGAAGGTTTCTACTTCAGCTGCTAACAGTAGAATAAACGTAGGAGATAGGTGTGAAAAGATTTGAAGAAACTCTCAGGATATTTACTTTGGAACTTTGTGATCCATACTGAAAAAAAGGACAGACAATACTATTTATTTTGTTTCGTCTAATTTCTAAGTCAGCTCCTAACAATAAAATTACTACAGAAAATAAGTGTGAAAAGGTGAGAAGTGTGAACTCTTTGAAACTTTTCGATCAATATAACAATACTACACATTGCAACCTTAATTTTCGTTGTACAACCTGGATAATCAAGTATAATGTTACAGTAGAGGAAATAAGATATAAAATATAAAGTTTTAATGACAAGAGTGTTTGATATTTAATTACGAGGTTATTTATTTTTCATTTGTTTTCTTTCTTTCTTATTATAAAAGTAACTAAAATAATAAAAATGGAAATTTATTAGGTAAAATAATGAAATAATAAAATATAAAAATCTTCATGGGGTACACGCGCCAGCAGCTTATGTGTTACGCTATTCGATACGGTTACGTGAGCTGCACGTGTGCCGCGTGATTTTCAACTTGTGTTGGGGTATTTTTAGTCAGACACGGTTCAAAGGTCATTAAAATAAATATTAATAAATATAAATACTGTTACGAGATTTAAGCTATTTAGAATAAACATTTGTGGTTTCCTGTTACAACTTGCAGTTAGTTTAGAACAACAAAAGAAAAAGGTAATTTAGAACTGGTGTATTTAAGTGTTTATTTATTCATTTAAGGTTATTTAGAACTGGTGTATTTAAGTGTTTATTTATTCATTTAAGGTTATTTAGAACTGGTGTATTTAAGTGTTTGTTTATTTATTCAATTAAGGTGATTTAGATTTATTTCCTAATTTTCATTTGCGTAATCTGTGATCTTCTAGATAATCATCAAACGTTTTTTTATAAAACTTTTTATTTAATCTGTTATTTTATCAATATTAACTCTATGTCGGGGCATTCTTTATAAATATTTATGTTAAGTTTGTGTATTGTTTATTGATACTAATTTCTTAATTTTTCTTTTGTGTGCGTCTTGTCCGTTTGTTTGTAATTAAGCACAAAGCTACACAATGGGCTATCTGTACTCTGCTCACCACGGGTATCGAAACCTGGATTCTAGCGTTTTAAGTCCGTAGACATACCGCTGTGCCACTGGGGGGCGTCTTGTCCGTTACTCGATACCATTGTTTTTGTTGTTTTTAATTGCATGGTTAAATTTTTAGTAACAACAGATGAACGTCTGGTTTAGAATGTAAAAAAGAAAAGGAGAAAACAACAATAGAAATTGTATGTATACACGAGGAAAATTTTACCTTAAATTTTAGTTAAAGAAATCTTAAATAGTTTTTAGGTTAATTGAATGACAAAATAACCTTGTGAATCTGATTTAAAAGTAAACAAATGTTTCTGAAATTGCTATTCAGATAACCCAATGGTGGTTTTAAGAGTTAACTATTAAGCTGTCATCAAGAACTAAATGTTATTTAATTTTAGAATATTTTTGTTATATAACTTTTTTTTTTCTCCTGTCGTTTGTCGCCACCTACAGTAGTTTCACTGTAAAAGCTCATTCGTAATTTACATTGCCTAGTTATAGCGTTTTTCGATCATCTACGTCAGTGATAATTTTAGGTGAGTCTGTACTTTAGAAATCGGACATTGTGATCCACAGTACATGTAAAAGAAAATAAATCCGTTGCGTTTTTCATGCTGGAAACGTGTTCATTCAACCGGTATAAATGCACGTAATGTGCTGCATGCTTGTAATTGGGCCGTCTCGGCCATACATGTAATAAGTACAGGTTTATGTAACCTCAATCAGTAACTTCTGTTTCTAGCTAGGATCGCTTTGTACTAGTAGCCGTTACGTAGTGTATAATTTTCGTTATTTCGTGGATTTTTTTTATTAAGAGCGATCGCGTATTTAGTATCAGTAACGTAATTTGGGCTTCATATTCTAGTTATAAAGTAGTCGAATGTTATGAGCAGTGGTTTAAAAAGTCGTCACGTTTTTTTCAGCAGTTATTGTATACACGTGTATGACGTTTACTAAATTTACGGTGTCATTTAAAAATCGAAAAGGATTATCTGAAATAGTTATTCTGCTGTTATATTTGCATAATACGACAGCCTGGCTTTTCAGTCGTCAAAATATTTATAGACCTTGAGTAGTGGTAGACATGTCCGTTTCCAAGGAAACTGCGCGCGCGTCTCCGTTAAGTTCAAGCCCATCTCGTGGTTCACGCGAGTTTCGAGCACAAGTCAAACCATCTTTCACATAGCCTTGACACGAGCGTTAGTGGAGCGGTCGGCCAAGTTTAGTTCCGTTAGCATAAAGCCTAATGACTTACTTCATGATTTGCTAATATTGCAAATAGTGAAGATGAGACGGGTGCCATTTCATTCGCACATCTTTGATGTTATGGACAATTGCCATTCTCATGCACCAATAGAGAAAGTAAAAGATCATCAAGTCTTATTTGGTATTCAGCGTCATGTTAAGTTAAAAAAATATGAAGAAGTTGTGAGAGCTAATTACTGTGTTGGATGGGGTAATTATATTTTTAAATAACACATAGTTTCTCAGTTTAAATAGTTTTATATGTTATTATTATAATTTGAAACACACTAAGTTAGCGCACACCTGTATTTCGTGCATGTATAATGTCTGTGAGGCTTTATGGACAATAGATTAGTTACGTCAAAGTTTTTTTTTTCTTTCTGAAATTGTTGTAATTTTTGTTTATTGATAGTATCAAATGTGGGTGTATTAAGTAAATCCAATCTCCAGGCTTTCCGATCTCAGTGAACCAAAGTTTCATTTGATGACGTGAAGAACCATTGATCTTGATGTATGCGGAAATGGATGTAACTTAAAACTATAGCACTCAGCTACACATTATCTCAGGTCAACCTCCGCCTCGCGAGCTGCGTATGGCTCGTTGGATACTTTAGGCCCGGCATGGCCAGGTGGTTAAGGCACTCGACTCGCAATCTGAGGGTCGCGGGTTCGAATCCCTGTCACACCAAACATACTCGCCCTTTCAGCCGTGGGGACGTTATAAGTGACGGTCAATCCCACTATTCGTTGGTAAGAGAGTAGTCCAAGAGTTGGCGGTGGGTGGCTGCCTTCCCTCTAGTCTTACACTGCTAAGTTAGGGACGGCTAGCGCAGATAGCCTTCGTGTAGCTTTGCGCGAAATTCAAAAACAAACAAGAAAAACAGAAAAATTCACGCAGTTACAATTTCTGATTTAAATCAAGTATCTTTGTAGTGATAGCCATAAAAAAACTAATTATAGTTTACTGCAATACAGTCAGAAATTCCTCAAACCAATGTTTTGTTACCTCATTCTTTAGCACTATTTGTGCGTTTTTAAAGTATAATATGGAAATAACTGGTGTTTTAAACCAACTTCCGTGACAGGATTCTCAGAGATTGAAATACAACTAGAGGAATTTAAGAAGAATTGAGAGGAATTTCGTCTCCGAATGTCTATGCATCTTGTGGGTTACTTAAATTTTGTTACGTAGCTGTAAATAATTTTAAAGTTTGGTATTAATCGTAGATTTTCTCCACCAAAACTGAAAAAATTAGTATGAAATTAGTATGAAATATTTTCACTGTACTGTTTTTAATTTCTGTTGAATAAATTTAATAAGTTTTGCTGACACTCTTAAGTTTACTTACTGGGTTAAGAAAATTTTCTTTCAGTTTAAATTTTCATTAAACGGTGGTATTTCGTGGTATTTTTTTTTTTTCTGTACTGTCTTTTCCTTGATACCTATGAGAAATCACAGTAACTAGAAAGGAAAATGAAGTACCAGTTGTTAAGATTAAGTCTTTTATATTTTCACTAGAAGAGTTCCTGGCCCATGAGAGTACCGTCAACTGCTTGGCTTTAGGCAGAAAGTCGGGAAGAGTCATGGTCACCGGGGGAGAGGACAAAAAAGTCAATCTATGGGCTGTTGGCAGACCCAACTGTATTATGGTAAATATGTGCTTATCTATGTACGTATTAAAGCTAATTATTTTACAGACTGCAAAAAAACAAAAAAAAACAACAACAACAAAAAGACATTTGAATAACGTCACGTATTTTAGATGATTTAATTATTTATTCTGCTTCTATGTAAAGTTCCAGTAGTTTCCGCGTCAGGGAGTTACACAATAGTGTTATTTTCTATAGTTAGAAGTTATGCTGCAATTCTTATCAATATTCATGATATATTATATTCATTATATATTATATTCGTGATATATTTAGGCATCATTTTTATAGACAAGAAAAATATATCTTACATGGTTTGGTGGTTAGAACTCTACTCATAACATGCGGGTCGCGAGTTCGAATCCCGTCACCGAACACGCTTGCCCTTTCTGTGATTAGTATTGACTAGCTACTTTCTATCACTCCAAAATTAGAGACGGCTAGCGCAGATAGCCCTGGAGTTGCTTTGCGCGAAATAAAACAAACAAATATAAATCCAAATTGGAGACAACTTCAATTAGCATTTTGAAATATTTTATTATTACAGTTTTTGTGCTGCTTTAAATTGTTTATTTTTTATCCCCCCTCTTTCTTTAGGTTAAAATTTTTGATGACAGGTGGTCTTCCGAAATTGACAGAATATAAAGTGTTTCTGTCATTAAAAGAATTAAAGTTATTTTATATTTTCCACTCATCAGATTAGGTCTTTTTTTTTACAGAAATATTAAGTTGACCCCTTAAGCATTTTTACAGTTCTTTCTGCATTGACAGAACAAAAACTATTTAGATTTGTTACCTGAAATTTTCTGAGATAAATCCATATTCCCACGAGAATAAATTTACACTGCACAGATGAGAAACATTTTGCACGTAACATGAAATAAAGAGTATTTTTAAATTCGTATCTTTTATAATGTTTCGTTTTTAATTATTTGAAAATTAGCTCTAAAAAGCTGTTAAAGAACAAACCTGAATATAGTAACGCCATTACATCAGTAAAAATAGAAATTTTAAAATAATTTTGTAATCCAAGGTAGGTATAATAGAATTTCCAACGACAATTGGAATAGGATGTCTAAATTTAGTAACTTTCTGCACACACATGCATAATGTAAATCTGTAGATTAAATTTTCTTTAATAGAACTATGACAAATTAACTAAGCCTACGAAAACCGTTAATTACTATATCAGAAGAAAAGTACACTAAACGAGTTATATATAATTTTATTTTAATATCAATATTTTATGTTGTTTTCCTGGATATCTTGTTCAAATAATGTTATATGCTTTGAAATAAGAAATGCACATGCAAGTTTAAATGTACGTATTAATTCACCTCTCTATTTTATTATATTTATGAAGTTGAGGACTTTTACTTGGAGTGTTTCTTATCTGTTGGGATAAACTTTTTCAAACCTATAGGAAGTGGTGATGATGGTAAATGCATTATTTTTACTTTGTTTAGAAAACCTGGAATGACCTGGTGGTTAGGGCGCTTGACTTGCAATCTGCGTGTTGCGGAATCAAACCCCGTTACCAAACTAACTCGCCCATTCAGCCCTGGGGCGTTATAAAGTGACAGCTAATCCCATTATTATTTTTTTTTAATAAAGAGTAGCCCTAGAGTTAGCGGTGGGTGGCATTGACTAGCTACATTTCCTCTATATCTTTAAAATTAGGGACAATCAGCGCTGGTTACCTTCAGTAGCTTTGCGCAAAATTCAATAAACAATAAAATAAGATTGATACATACTGGATTAATTTCATTTAACGTAGAGATAGCTAATAAACCATCGCATTAAATACATAAATGTGAGACAGTTGTGTACTATAAGAGCAACAGTGCAAGGTTTTTTTTCTCTAACGATCGGTGTTTAAAACAGAAAACATCACACCTATATTTACACAAGTCTTTAGAACAAGCGTATACGTTTTCCGTAGATCCAAACTTTTAGATACGATGGAAAATGCAAACACGTAACTCGTTTCCTGTTGAAATAAATGTCTGTTGTTTTTACAGTTTCAAGGACGAAATTTAATTATAATTCATGTATTTTGACGACTTTCTTCTTCACTTAGTAAATGCCTCAAGAAAAACTTCCACAAAAATGACTGAATTGCTTAAGCTTATACTGAAGGAGTCTCGAAAATACATTGCAAGGAAATGAATAATTTACTTTGAAAACTTGAGTAAGTCCAATACTGAGATTAAACTGATTCAAGTCTACCGAATTTTCCCATAGTTCAAAGAGTCTTTACGTCATTACACATTACTCTAGCCTCTTTTGTAGGAAACTTTCATGTACATATTACATATAGGCGTCAGATGGTTAATGAGTTCTTTATTCGTTGTTTTCAATCGAATTATTGCTCTGTCACGTAGAATTACTTGAGTTAGGTTTTATTAATATATAATATGTATATATTTGTTAATTATTCAGCTAATTCTTTTATCAGCAGACTTTTAAATATGCCATTCGAATTTAAAATTAAAGAGACGTTGTTTTGGGGAGAAATTCTGACCTTTTTATTTACTTCTAAAGGTAACACATAAAAAGTTGTGATTTATCAAACAATACATTTTTAAAAGTTGGAAGGAAATGACCGTAGATAATTGTCGTCCAAAATATTTTGTGTTAAAGTTTCGGTTATGTTATTATACTTCAATTAAGCCTAAACAAAGACAAATATTTATCAATATATACTTGTTTTGTTCTCTAAGTAATATATGACGATTTCTTTAAGCTTCTCTCTGAAGGAGGGTGTTAGATGCGTGTTTAACTTCACCTTTTATGCTAATACGAATGGGTCAAAGTTTTGATTCACACACAAGTTCCGTAAATAATACCTGGTAGTTTCCAATTTGTGACACAAAAGTTCCGTAAATAATACCTGGTATTTTCCAATTTTTGACACACAAATCCCATGAATAATACCTGGTAATTTCAAATTTGTAATCCCAAAAATGTCTTTGTGGGTGTGAGAAGGACATTCTCTGCACAATACAGTAGCAAGTATAAGCGGATAACCGGTTATAGTGTTTTGTATGTATCCACCCCTCAATTACTCCCAGCTTGAATAATAAACGAAGAGAACTCGTGAAGATACGGCATCACACGCTTCGATGAAGCATATGCTTTCTCACTGAAGCTGTATATAGAATCTAAAATAAAAAAAAGGGCAATAATAATAATAACAGGAAAGTGATATAAAGAAAAGTGAAAAAGCGGAAGGGTAGACACGGTGAAGAAAAGAAGTAAAAAAACTGTGGAAGAATGAAAAATAAATATCGAAACATGGCTTTGAAACCTCTTCCAAATAGTTTTGAAGTATCTGAGGCACAAAAATAACTGAATTAGTGTGATTTCTTATTGAGAAGAAGAAAAGAACAAAGAAAATGTGATGAATTGCTATAGATTTTTGTTATGACACAACACAGTAGTTTTAGTGTTAACTTTGGTCTCATGGTGTTTTCTATGCAAATTTTTTCCAGAGCTTGCGTTCGCCCGATCGTTATGTAAATATCAACCCATTTTTTAGCCACACACACACACATTTGTTTTGGTGAACCATTTGTTTAACATGATGCCTTCTGAACTTGGCAACTAATCACTATCGAGCTGGTACTATTATTATTAGGTGATTTTTCTTCGTACTGAAGCTTAAGAAGAAGTATATGAATATGTGGACTAGCAGTTATCGTACCCGGACTGTCAATTCGAGGGTTCATGGTTTACGTTCCGTTGTCGGAAAAACGTATCCCACCATTTGGGTTGTAGGCGTAATTTAAGAGAAACATTCGCATCTTATTATTTGATCAAACAAGAGTAGCCCAACTCAGCGTTGACGGTCGGTGTTGTTTATCGGTTACCTTCCCTATAGGGAATGCTATATGTGTAAGGTTGCGAGAAATTCTGAAACAAATAGAATCAGTATAAAGTTGTATGGTCTTGCTTTAAAAAGCTCCTCATTGCTGAACCTTATAGTTCCTTCGTGATTATGAATTTTTTAAATCCGTGAATGGTCTCTCCCGATTATTTCTTTGTTGAGAAGATAACGAATTATCTTCTAGGAAACCTTGAAGCTTTCAACTATACATGGTTAGCATTTGGTGGAAAAACTTGAATAACGCGGTTGACTGAAAGTCATTTTTTGGTGGCCCGGCATGGCCAGGTGGTTAGGGTACTCGACTCGCAATCTGAGGGTCGCGGGTTCGAATCCCC
>NW_013668270.1:136158-138672 GCF_000517525.1 Limulus polyphemus
CATTGTTAGCATTGTTGTTTTGTTACCCAATTAAATTTAGTCTTAGGAATACGGAACTTTTATAGTCTAGTGTTGCGTGACAAAGATTTGGTATGAAAATGCATCTTTTATTAGATCAATAACAGATTTTTAAGACCCCCCTAATAATTTTTGCCTAGCATTTCATGTTACTTTATATATGATTAGTTAAGAAGTATCGGAGCACTGTAACATTATTTTATTGTTTTATAACCATCCCAAGTACCTTTAGCAACTTCATGTATCTCACTCCGGAACAGACACAAGTTAGTCCTGAGCAGGAAAGCAGTAATACGCATATGTTAGGAAAATAGTAACGTGTTTCCTATTACCAATTGGATTTGGCTTTATTGTCACATAGACAGTTGTTTTTTATATTAAAAGCTTGGCTAAATATTTTAGTTAGTCATATGTCGTTTCTATGTATTTCATCCAGTTTTGACATGGCATCCATTATAGGTTGAATAAAAATAACAACAACTAAAAAAAAAAAACCAACGAAGAAGATGAAAGTAGACTAGAACATTGGATATAAACTAGGTTTTAAGTAAGCACGATATTAAGTAGTTCAGGATTTTTTTTCTCTCTCTTCCTTTCTGGAGTCATAAAACGTGCAGGCATTACCGTACAATATTTTTACATTAAATCTAATACAAAACCCACGCGAATCCTTGGGCGATTATATTAATTTTTCTTAAACGTATTCGGAACACGAAATACCTCTTATCTCGTGTAACCTACTACCACTGTACACGTGTACTAGCTTGAACACGTTAGCCCACATACTTCTGTCGTCCAAATGGGGAGAATTGATCCTACTTTGAATTCCAAGCACAATGTCACGTAAATTTGAAAACTGTAATGTGCATTTCTGAAAATTGGGTCGTCCTAACTTCATCGGGAACATTTTATTTACGAATTAATTAATTAATACTCTATGCATATGAAGTAAGTAAATCTAACTGCTAATGAGAAAGCTAGAATAGAGGTGCTAGGAATACTAACTAGCATCAGCAGGTAGAGAAGGTCGTTGACCGTTTATACGAATGGATCTGAGTTTGGATAGCACTGTCGCATGTCGTTTACCTCGTGTCATGCTGTGTCGCGTGCAGTGTCTACCGCCTATGGACGAAGCAACAGATAGGAACTAAACAGACAAAAACAACAATTTTTTAAAGGACTTTCACCTCATACGTATAGATTTATTGTACTAGGAAACTGGGGAAATTAATTTTGATTTGAACTTGTTAAAAACTTTTTTTTTTACATGCGATATGCACAATTTTTATTTCTTATGTTCGGTGAAAAAATTAAATCACTGCTTCTCGTTTCTAAGCAGTGCAGTGCTTATGATCTCCATCAAAGGATGCGTTAGTTTTAGATTTGCAGTGATTTCAAGTAAAATGTTCAGGTATAAGTTGACTTTTGTGGTTACAGCATGAACGACTTCGTCGTTTCTCTTTCCTGAAATTTGATAATATCTCAGTATTAACGAAGAATTAAAAATACACGATACTTATATTCCCCAAAACTGTTTTGTGCAAGCTAATTTTATAATTATATCACCACTCCCCCACCAAAAAAGAAAGAAAATAAAAGGTCTAATACCCTCAGCAGTCTCTGATTGATTTAAAGTAGTATTTAATGGTTGGTCAGGATAGAAATTTTGGAATAAACTATTGAAAAATGATAGAGCAAATTCTGTTGTAACTTCTAGGATTCAGGTATTCTTTTTTAAAACTAAATACTGTTTCATCTTAGTAGTGTTCTTTTTGAGTCGCATGTTAAAATAATAAACGTAAACGCATAAATTTCAACTGTTCCCCAGAAAGGTTGATAAGTGTATGAATAATGTTACTATTATTAAAAAAATATGCATTTTATATAATAACCACAGATTAATAATTAAGATTGGCCAGTAAACCCTCTATTTGCACCCATTGTACAAATACGGCGGAAAAAATTATCCCTATGAAGTTCACACTTAAATAGGTCTATGCTGCACAAAAAAAGAAGTTTTTGTGAAATAGATGTTGGCAAGTTATAAACAGTTATGTTACCTAGAAGTACCCCCCCCCCCCCCCCCAGTGGTACATCTGCGGACTTACAACGCTAGAATCCGGGTTTCGAAACATTGTTCAGTTGAAGAACCAACAAAAATACTACACATTTTATCTAACAAAGTAATATTAACACGACAATATTCTGCGCACTGTTGCAACGGGCTGCAGCGTATGAAAGTCCATAACACAGTTCTTCTCTACGTGAAACAGAGTTACCCTTTGGCACCGTTTGTAATTCAGTTCTGACACTGCACCTTGATAAGTCCTTTGCAGCCTGGAATTTTTCATCTTCCTCTAGCTCCAACAAAAACAGGCCGTCGAACTGATGTATAGGGTAATTAATGGAAGCTGCAGGCTTCGTTCTTTTCAGCATGTCTGTCCTTAACATTTGGGCTTTGTCGCTTTTTTTAGATGAAAAAACCCAAACAACTTG
>NW_013668270.1:139378-142232 GCF_000517525.1 Limulus polyphemus
AGAGGCGTTGTTTCCTTTGTATTCAAACAACATTACGTGCCGAATGTGTGTCTCGTCGTGTGCCATCACTAAGGGATTGACTATACTAAACTTTACACATTGTGTAGGCTACACTAACGTGACGTTTAGGCGGTTTGTTTAACTATTATACGTGATATACGTTTTTTGGAGGGTGGTTAATGAAAGTGTTCCAAAAAGCGATATTAATTTATTGACGACCTAATATTTTGGAATATCAAAAACTCATTTTAATTATATGTAACAGCGTTTTCATTTTGAATATATCACAAAGCTTAAAAAAAATCCCAATTTGGTTGGGAACTGGTGTTTCTACAGGCCACGATAACTTAAATAGACAGTCTACATTACTCCACTGTTGTTGCGCCCCGGTAGCTCAGTGGTATGTTGTTGGCGTATAACGCTAAAAATCGGGAATTGATACCCGCGGTTGGCTGACCACATGTTGTGTGGCTTTGTTCTTAACAAAAACAAGCGAACCACTACCGTTAGGCCAAAACTAAAATATAACTTGTTTGAAGATGCGCGATCGATCGACTAAAAGAAAACAATCGCGAAAAATTAAAAAATTTTTTAAATTGATTTCATCTAAAAGTCGATTATTCAAACTTTTTTCCATCTTTTTCCGATCATTATAATCGAAATGATCACTGCCTAGTCACAGATGTGTTTTGTTGTTGGTTAACAGAACTAAGATCAAACTTTAAAAAGGCCTAAAGTTAGAATAATTAAAGAAAGTACTAATTGCAAATTTTTCCTGGAATATGCATTTTTTTTCCTGCAAAGTTTTTCGCAAAAACAAAACATCGAAAGTATCGAATAAGGTTCATGTAACACGATATTGAATTAATGTTTATGTAAATTTAAACTCCAGACTTCATAATATATTGAAAGATGCGTGTTGCATGTTTTTTCCTAAAAATACTGAAATACTCTAATAAAGAAAAAAGGGGGCTGCAAATAGTAGATAAACTCGTACTACTTGTGCAACCACCGAGAACTATGTTGCTGGCTACATACTGTTGAAAGTTGCATGCTCTGTAATCTCGATATTTGTATAACTATTGTTTAAATGAATTGAACAGTTGGTAGGAAAGGAAATGGGTTTTAGGAACTAGGTACACGCTTAGAAAGAGCAGTGGGGTAATAGGTATAAAAAGCAAATAGAAAAAAAGATAGGAAGTTCTTATTTTATATTCTAGCTTGTCAATATCGGTAATTTGAATTACTGATTTGTAAGAAACTATAGACTTTGTGTTTGGACATCACACACACATATAATTTGAACCTATGCTGCATTCAACATACCACGATATTTAGGTGTGTTCTTATAATATTTACTTTTAAATTAAGAAATTAACTCGTGTATAATACTAAAATTTGAATTATAGTCTACAATTTCATATCAAACTTACTGACATAAATTCATAAAATAGTAGTTCAATATAATTCTTAATGTAAGTCAACAAACGCGATGACATGGCCTTTGTTGACCCGTGACGAAAGGATTAATAGACATCTTCAGTGGTACTAAACTTAACCAATGGGGAAAAACTGCAAACTGAGAACTAGGTACACGACGTGTACCCACATTTCCATCACTGTCAGTTGTGCATTAAAAGTGTTAAACTCTGATAAAAGACGTACATAAGTGATGGAATTACAAAATGTAGGATAAAAAAGTGAAACATTCGCCAAATAAAGTAAATTTATTGACGAATACGAAAACAACGTTTCGAACAACTGCTCATTATCGAATTTCCAGCAAAGAGAGACCACATTTTTTCTTCTAGGTAAGCGTTAAACTGTATTCGGCTTTTCATTCCTTCTGTCGAGTTTTAATTCTGTGCATGCTATCGTGAAAGAAACTATGAATAGTACTTAAAGTAAAAAATGGGGGCCTACCTACGTACCCTACTTTCTTGGTAATGTCGAGCATGGGTAAACAGGATTCTTTTTAGGTGTTGTCCAACGATCTGTTCGATACTAAAAAGTATCTTATCATTAAATGTTTAAATGCCGATACATTAGAAGCCAAGCGGCTTAACATCTTGTATTAATCCTGGATAAATTAAGAAGAATGTGGAAAAAAAAACATCGGCAGTTTAGTGATCTCTGCGCGAGAAACAACCAAGAAATGAATCCTCTAGGTGTCTAATGTCCTGAAATATAACAAATTTATAATTAATGACCTTTATGAGTTTGTTACAAGGTCCTATTCTCGAACTATAGCTGCACCTCAGACTTGTATATACTTTATATCTAGCTTAAGTTAGTGAAATTCGATGTGGATTTTCCTCTCGGAGAAAGTCCCGGCACAGTCGTTTTGGGTCTAATTCTTATATTTGCGAAACTCGATACCAGTTGTTCTTTTCGAGGTACAACTGCTGAGTGAAATCACTCAGTTTTGGTCATTATCAAAGAAGTACTTAGCGACTTTGTTGTGTACATCGTTTTATTTTATTATTGTACTCAAGGAGAGCACGATAACGCCATAAGGAGAAAAGCACTTGTTACTGACATATAGGAAGAATGTCTGATTATTATCGTTGGGTAAAGTCACTGTAATACTTCTGTTCCTTATCCAATGAAAGACAGAGAATTCATAATCACACACAACATGACCAAGTTGATCAACACTGTATCAGAGTTGGAACCTCCAGTAGTGAAGCTGGCCTTCTTTTCCTCCTGACTTCCCCACGACGTGGATTCCTGTACGTGGAAAGGGGACCTCCCAAGGGAAGGTTCTGTATTTTCAGTTACTTCCTCTGGGATATAAACATCCACCCACATCGTTTGCTGTGCGTGGCGACCCGTGTAAGGGGTAGGAGAGGAT
>NW_013668270.1:143215-154761 GCF_000517525.1 Limulus polyphemus
CTCAATAAAGGGCAGGATCCCTGTAGGTCGATCAACTTTCTTCTACTAAAGAAAAATAGCATGGTCATAAACCGAAGGGTTCTCCACCCGGTTCTTCTAAACCTACATAAAAATAGCCACTTTGATACAGTGGAACTGTCAAGGTTTTCATTCTAATCTCAATGACATTAAGGCCTTGATTGACTCCTATCATCCCGTGTGTCTCTCCTTACAGGAAACATTTCTGAAACCTGCCGATACAGTCACCTTTTTGCAATTTTCTTTGTACCGGAATGACAGGTTGTGTGATGGGCAGGTACACAGAGGGGTGGCACTGCTGGTCGACGAGCATGTGCCCTCCTTATCTGTGTCCCTCGATACACCCTTGGAGGCCATAGCCATCCATGTTTCCTTGGGTCATACCATCACTGTTTGTTCTCTCTACCTGTCTCCTGGGGAGACTTATGATCAATCGGGCCTTGATGCTCTCATTGACCAGTTGCCATCTCCCTTTTTACTTCTGGGAGACTTTAATGGACACAACCCCCTCTGGGGTGGTGCTGATATTGATGGGAGTGGTCGTTCCATAGAGTGTATGCTCTCAGATCACGACCTTTCTCTCTTCAATACTGGAACATATACTTATTTTTATGCACTTAGTCAGTCTTTTACTGCCATTGATCTCTCAGTTTGCTCCCCTTCACTTTTCTTGGATGGTCGACAGTGATCATTTTCCTATCATTATGAGGAAGGTTGGCCATGGTCGATGCCACCCGACCCGAGTACCATGGTGGAAGTTGGACCAGGCTGACTGGCCGTCTTTCACCTCTCTCTCTCTCTGAACTTGATCCTGCCTTTGTCTGTCTGCCATCAATAGACGATTGTGTGGTTGCAGTGACTGACTGTATCATCCAGGCAGCTGCTCATTTTATTTCTAAGACCTCGACACGTTTTCCACGGTATCCTCGTCCATGGTGGAGTTCTGCCTGCCAGGAGGCATGGAAGGGTCAAAAACAGGCCTGGGATACCTTCCAATGTTATCCCTCTCTTTCTAATCATATTGTTTATCAGTGGGCCCGTGTCCATGCTCGGCAGGTTCGACGTCAAAGCCAAAAGGAGTCTTGGACTAAGTTCACTACTAGCATCTCTTCTACCACCAGTTCCAAACCTGTATGGGACAAGATTCGGAAAGTCACTGGGAGGTATGCTTCCTATCCTATTTCCTTCTTGCTCTCCAATGACCAGGAAGTTGCTGATGCTCTCAGCCACAGCTTTTCTCATGCTTATAGCACTTCTATTGTTTCCCATGCCATTATTGGCCATAAAGTCTCGTTGGGCAGAGCAATCACCACTTTCCTTTTGGCCCAATCATCTCTATGATTATAATCGCCCCTTTACACTGGAGAAGGTCAAACTTGCTATTTATCGGTCGGACCTGATGATGTTCATTATGAGATGTTAAACCATCTCTCTCCTGCCTCTCTTGCTATTATTCTGGTAATTTTGACCCAGATATGGCAGGAGCATATTTTTCCTTATGCTTGGCGCCAGGCTATTGTTCTCCCTTTTTCTAAACCTGGGAAGGATCCCAGGATTTCTTCTAATTATTATCCCATATCTTTGACTAGTTGTCTTTGTAAGGTCCTAGAGAGGATGGTTAATGCTCGTCTTGTTTGGTTCCTGGAATCGAACATACTCCTCTCGCCCACCCAGTGTGTGTTCCATCGACAGTGCTCCACCATGGACCATCTGATTAGACTTGAAACGTCGATAAGGGAAGCCTTTCTCAAGAGAGAACACCTTGTTTCTGTGTTCTTTGATCTTATGACACTACGTGGAGGTATGGAATTTTGCAGGATCTTTACTCCAATGGGTTGCATGGCCATTCACCCATTTTTATTCAAAACTTTTGACTGAACAGGCGATTCCAAGTCCATATGAGGTTCAACTGTTTCCCGTTCCTTTCCACAGGAACTTGGAGTCCCTCAGGGCTGTCTTGAGTGTTACATTTTTTAGTGTTAAAATTAACGACATCACTAATAATCTTTTTCTGACTGTTGCAAATGGGCTCTATGTCGACGACTTCCACATCTCGTGTCAGTTGTTGAACATGAGGTTTATTGAGCGGCAGCTTCAGACTGCCCTCAATCGGTTATTGAGATAAACTACTGCAAATGGTTTTAAATTTTCTTTTTCCAAAACCGTTTGCATGCATTTTTACTGCCAACGGGGTCTCCACCCTGATCCCAAGCTCTGTCTCAGCAATATAGTTAATCATGTGGTTCCTGAGGCAGAGTTCTTGGAGCTTATTTTTGACCATAAGCTTAGCCTCATTCCACACATCAAGCAGCTATGTGTCAAGTGTGCAAGGGCTCTGAACATTCTCTGTGTCCTCTCTTCCAGCTATTGGGGAGTGGATCGATGTTCTATACTCAAGATCTATCGTGTCTTGATTCTATCCAAACTGAACTATGGGTCTTTGGTCTGTGGTTCTGCCAGGACCTCGGCCTTGAAGATGCTGGACCCCATTCATCATCTGGGGTTTGGCTCTGCACAGAGGCTTTTTGCACTTATCCAGTCCAGAGTTTGTACATTGAGTCCCACGTACCTCCTCTTCACCTCCGTCATTTGCAACTTTCTTTACAATATGCCACCTAGCTTCGATAATTAAAAACATCTATAGTGCGTAAAAAATTAAAAATACAATCTAGTCGGACAGTGTCACCATTACCAATGACACTGTCCAAAGTCAGGGGTAAACTCTTAGAAAATGGGTGTCTAAAATGGTGCTGCCGCTCATGGTCATAACGACGGCACGACAGTACAATGTGGGCTATTGTGACTTGAGTGTCACAATGGCTACACAATGGTGGGTCAATACCGGATAAAAGAAAACAATGGGTTAAAAAACTGTGACCAATGCGTAGTCTTGCCAGGACAACAGAAGGTTTGATCTGGAAAGGCTTGTTATGACGTTGTTCACCCAAAGTCGATTGCCAACTGGCATGAAGCCACACCTTGAAGACAGAACCATAGTCCATGTACGGGACAGACACAGGACTTAGCTGCAGTGCAATCAAGCTCGTTCCCGTGAATACCGACGTGGCCAGGTATCCAGAAAAACTGGATGGAAGCAGGAGATAGAGAAAATTGGGCCAGTCGTTGTTGAATATCGACGAGAACAGGGTGAGAACTAATGTTAAGTGATTCCAGGACCAGTAGAGAGCTAAGAGAATCAGTGTAAATAGTACAATTACTGTACTGCATAGCTTCTACATGATCCAGGGCAAGAGAAATAGCATACAACTCGGCAGTGAACACAGAAACTGTAGAGGGGATCCTGCAAGCAACTTCCGAGCCACAGCACACCATGGCAGAACCTACAGAGACATCCAATTTCGAACCATTTGTATAAATAGGAAGAGAAGAATGGCTTGAAAGATGTTCAGCAAAAAGAAGACGTACTTCCAATCGGGAGTATCCGCCTTCCTCAGATGACTCAAGGACAGGTCACAGGAAGGGATCGTAATAAGCCATGGTGGAATGGGCTGATCATTGGGGACAGCAATGTCATCCAATGCCAGACCCAATTCAGCCAGTTGTGCCCAGATACGCAGGCCAAAAAGAGGAATAGCAGACTGTCTGTTCTGTAAGAGCATTGCCTACCAAGGAAGAAAGACACAATCCCATGTGGGATGCCGTGGTAAGGGTATATGAATCTTTTATCGACATATTTTGGTTTTAACTTGCTGTATTTTTACATTTTATTTTAATTTACTTTCACTGTTTTTACTGGTTGTTTGGCGCAGATAGCCACGTTGCTTTGTGCCATAAAGCACCAAACAACCAACCAATCCTCCTGACTTCATGGAATACAGATGCATTCCCATGGAGATGAGGCCATGTATCTGTGATATAAAGTGTGATATGCAGTTATGTCATACGTTTTCTACCTGCTTTTATTAATATATATATATTTTAAAACTTTTCCCTTGGTTTGATTTTATGCAGTTTTGGCATAAACACATGGGCCAGAGAACTGATGTTACATTCTAGTTGGTTTTGTGTGAGTGTTGTTCTCAATATCAGATAGTATCTACTTTTCCTGCCTTCAGCAATATTGCTGCAACTTTGCGTATTAGTGTAGAAAGAGGTCATTAACTGCAATGCCCTTTCATTTGCCAACTGGGTAATGTCTGTGTATTCCAGACAACACGTAGCGATGTTTTTCCAAAGAAAGGAATTGATGTTTGCTGTAAGTATGGAGCCTTTGTTCTTTCAAAGTTCTACGTGGTTTTCCAAGTGTTTAGTTCATCAGTGATCTGTCCCCAAAAAAAAGAGATGTCAACCTATTCACTAATCAATTAGAAGCGATTATTCCTTTGTTTATGCAAATCTGCACATTTTTTTTTCCTTTATGTTATGATAAAGATTGTTTTACACTGTAACATGTATCCAGTATAGTTATTTCTCACTGCTTGAAACACAGTCGATTTTCAAATTCAGATTACTTCATAAATTTTCTGCTTGATTCTCCCACCATTAAGCAGACCTATCTGATACTTGCATGGAATCAGTTTATCTGAAAATATTACAAGTAGATAGGAATGAGAAATGTTGATGCCATGATCACAGTATTTATTGTACAGTTCTGTTTTTGCTAATGTACATACTGACTCTTGCTTAATCTCTTGTGTTTAAGCAAGTTAATGGAATGCTTCTGATTTAGAGAATGGCATAATTGCAAAGCTGGAGTACTCGAACAAAAGGGAGAGTTTGCCACAGGGGAAAGATGGTTGTATGATAGAAATGTCAAGACCAGAAGTCCTGTCTTGGATGTAGGACTTATGCCCATGCTTTGAAGGGCCTGACATTGATCAGCTTATACCTACAGAATCAGGAAGATCTATCATAGTTTGGAACCCTAGAATAGTGGATCGAACATTGCTCCTTAGAATTGACATTGGTGCAAGGGAAGCAAGAATGACTGAGGTTTGTCAGCGTGGATTGGTGCCTGACAAATCTGAGACCACAGGGAGAGGTATATACAGGACTCAACAAATTTGTTGAGGGACTTCCCAGGAAGTCTTGTGGCAACAATTTGGCATGAGGGATATTCTCACCTGAATAGAGGTAGATTCCACTGTGATCTAGTATGAAGTAGTAACTTTATGCCGATTGTGAGAAAGGAAAAAGCATGCAGCAAGAACATTTATTGAAATAACTTTCTCTTAAATGCAAGTTATCGTTAGTTTAACACTTTTTATCTGTCATCTGAATACTGGCAAGTCGAGCTGGATGATGATAACAGACCTAAGACTTATTTTAACATGTGAGATGACTTGTATGATTTCAATGCCATGTCATTCGGCCTTTGTAATGAGCCCGCCACTTTCAAGAGGCTAATGGAGTTTACACTGGATGGACTGAAATTGAAGAGATTATTTGTCTACAACAACACAAATTTTGTATTAGGTTGCATATTTGAGTCTACGACTGAGATTCTGATGATAATATTTTAGTAGATAATAAAGAAGATTTGAATTTAAAACTAGGAAAGTGCTTGATAATGCTTACAGAAGTAAGCTTTTTCGGTCACATTGTATGGGATGGAGCCCATATAGGTCCAGTTGAGCTGTGTTGAGAGATTGACCTCCACCTGTGAATAAATAAGGAATCTGTAGTTTCCCGTGTTTGCATTGCATTTTTGACGATTTGTGGCCAATTTGTCCAAGATAGCAGGCCCATTGTCTGCTCTCACGAAACTTAAGACACTATTTCAATGTAGTTAGGAATATGATCAAAGATTCCAATCCCAAAAGTTTGCTTTAGTTGATACTTCAGTGCTGGCCTATCCTCGACAAGACTGAGTTCCTGTTGGACCACAAGTCACAACAAAATTGGAGCTGTGTTGTTGCAGTTGCAAGATGGATTAGAAAGTGTAATTGCATGTACTAGTTGTACACTCACTGCTCCTGAATACAAGTGATGTAAAATGAAGAAAAACTGTTTTTATGTAGTAGTCTTTGAAAAGCACTATTGCCACTATTTGTATGATAGGAGTTTCATTGTCCTGGTGGACCATGCTTTGCTGAAGTGGCTGAGTTAGCTTAAATATTCAGAGAGGATAATATCACGTTGAATAACAAGTTTGAAAGAAGATGATTGTTATGATGCACTGGCTAATCTCGCAATATGGAAGTGGGATGGACTATCTCGTGGCATGGACACTGTGCGGGAATTTAAACCATAACCATTTCCATTATAGCAAAGGCAACCCATGAAGAGGAGATTCTACTGATGGGTGTATGTCAAGGTTAAAATTTCAGGAGGTCCAGAAAGAGCAATTGGAGAACCCCAAACTAGTGTGGACGTTTTTTGACGTGTTACAAGATGAAGCCCAACCTACACTTATAGAGGCGCATATTACAGGTGCACATAATATGTGACACATGTTGAGTCAGTTACAAGTTCAGAAATGTGTACTTTACCATAGCTAAACCACCGAACTGTGGTTCTCCAACTGTGTGTTATCTTTATTGGTTCTGAGAGCTATGTGTCAAGAGAATCTCCAGGTTTTGCATAATACAAAGACTGGAGGGCACAAAGTATTACTCACAGTTGTACTAACATTTAATGACATTCTTCTGGATGCATTCGAGTCTAGATATTCAGTGATGGTGTGAACACTGCATGTTGTATATCACTCAGAGAAAGAACTGAATGAAGCAGAGTAAACTCTAGAAGAGCATTGTTGGGTTTTCTCTGCAGAGGTTAGCCCTGTACATCGCTGATCCACTCTTGAAGACAGCAAGAGGCCATTGATACATAGTCATTTCTATCGACTACTTCACGAAATGGGCCGAGGCTTATCCATTGGTCCATTGTTTATGTGTTTTTGAAAAACTGGATAGCATGGTTTAGAGCACTGGAAGAATTCCACGTGGATCAGGGAGCCAGTTTTAACAGCCCACTGTTCACTGAGTTGTGTGAAGTGTTGGGTGTGGCGAAGATGTGCACTACCGCAGTATTTAGTATGTTGGGTGCGTAATTTGAAATTTTGCTATTAGTATTGGTTAATTTGTTTTATTCTGTTTATAGAAAAACCTTGAAGATTTTTCTTTATTATCTATTTTGTGGGCTGTAGTGCTAATCCTTATGTTTTCAAGTTTCTAGCTGTATAGTTCGTTTAATTCTGCTCTAATTATCTGGACTTATTCTAAGATTTTAGGGTAACGATGCATTAGAAATCAATAGGCCTTAAACTTGTGATAAAAGTCACTTCAATTGCAAATGTCTTTTTTTTTTATGTCTCTCATTGTCCGGGCCAACAGCCATTCTTATTCTTTCAAAATTCTGATAAATAAATAAAAATATAAATAATCTATTCGTTTCTGTTTCAAGCTTGTTTTTTACAACGGGATCTTAGTATATTTTTAATTATTGATATAAGGTTGTCCCATCATTTCACGGTGATGTATTTGTGTTACATATGCTATTTAAATGATTACTTGTAACATTGCCCCTCCCCCCTTCGGGTGGCTCAGTGGTAAGTCTGGAGACTTATAAAGCTAAAAATCGGGTTTTGATACTCACGGAGGGCAGAGTACAGATGGTCCATTTTGTGGTTTTGAGTTTAACAATGAACAAAGCTTATCAAAGATGTTTGTATTTTCAAGGAGAGAGACATTGGGTTTCCAAATGTACATGGCATCGATCTTTTTTATTTGGTAATCTTAATTGGAGAAAAAACAGTGGTGATCCTTTCTATAATTATCATTTGTACCGACGTCACTTACCCAGTTTTTTTTTTTTCGCGAATTATAAGATATTCCTAGTGGAGTAGAACCTGTCTTGTTTGGCTCCTTCCACACTACTGTTCCTTTACTATAGGATCAAATCCCTGAAGGTGCCACCATATATCTTAAATCAAATTTATGAATTACACGTTTAGAAAAGCTTACAGTTTAGCCTCTGTTTAGGCTTCCGTTAATTCGTTTACTAGAGGGTCTAAAACACAGTTAAAATCACCTCCTAAGATGATATCGTAAGTTAATTTTCGTGAATACAGAAAACTGTCTTCTGGCGGTCTCTTTATCAAGTAGGTAGATGCTAACTATTTCATACATTAATTTTAATATTGAGTGAGCAGAGTTATCTATATTCACCATGTCGGAAGGACTTAATTTTTCTTATGAATTTTGAATGTATAATTGTACCAGCTCTGAATTTTCGGGGATAGCTTAGACTTTGTGAAGATCGGTAATTAAATTTATTTATGAAAGGATTATTATCTTCTTGACTGTAGAAACGTGTTTCTTTGGAGAATAAGATGTTAATATTATACACATTTATGTAGTCTATTACAAATCCGATGTCTTTCTTTTTTAAACCCCTGGGTGTTTTTAGGGTTGTGATATTTGGTGTCATTTGGACAGTTCGCTTATTTAAAGCTTGTAAGGCGGAAATACCAAAGAAGCCATTGCTTCTTGCATTCCCTTTTTTCATCTACAGGGGACCCCCTGTATTTTTATACGATTATATGACACTTGTGAACTTTCAAGTATCAAATGGTAGTTACTGGTTGAGAACTTCCATTACTTGAATATGAACTTTCACGTATCAATTGGTAGTTACTGGTTAAGAACTTCATTCTTTCAATATTGCTGGCAGTAGCCTATTATTTTTATTTTCAGTTCATATGTTCTTCGCGTTAGATCTAGCCATGCAGTTCTAAGACAACATACGGCAAATAGCTTATTTTAACATTACTAAAGGTTTGTTCCTTGTTTTGTGGTTTTTATGTTTTTCTTTAAAATGCCACCTTTTTCAAGTTTTTATAGAAAAAAACAACATTGATTAGTGTTCATGCACACACTAGAAGATGAAAACAGTAACCAGTCTGTAATATATTACAGAATAACCAATTTATATAGATTTTAAAAATGAAAGTTACCATACAAAAGTTCATAAATCAGCTATTGGTATAACAAAGGTACAGAAATGTTATATCTTCAACACACTGAATTTATGCTTGAGTCATCAGAAAATTTTATTCTTCACTTTCCTTACTTTTATTTACATTTTTTGTTACACCCAACTTCATAGAATTTCTTTTGTATTTTCACATTTTTTTAAGGGTTAAGAACAAAGTTGCTATTGAAAAACAAGAATAGCCAAAGAACTACAAATTGATTTAGTGTTTTCCAAACTAAGCTAACCAAGGTCATTGACATTGACAGTAATATTGATTATAAGCTACTGCAAAGTGGGTGACGTATTACATCTATAGGGGGCGTTTCCATTTTACTTTCTACCAGGAAATCTGTGGTTGAAGATTCATAAGTGAGTTTTGTAGTTGGCAGCTAGAGTTAGGTGCAACAACCTCTAGTTTCGAAAATTCCTTGAAAAAAAAACAAAAACAATTTAATAATTCTAAAGACAAAAAATTGAAATATGAAAATTTGCTGGTTGTTCACAATATTAGTTGCAATACTCTTTTTTTCTTCCAGAAATAACCAATTTTACTTAGTTGAGAAAAAAAAGGCACAAAATACACAACACTGGGTACAGGCATTTATTGCACGATAAGGGATTATTACACCAAAGCCATTTAATGAAGACATACAAAAAGATGGAAACAGTAACCTTTCCTACTTATTGTACTTGTTCAAACATAAACTGGCTGCTGGGGACAGGATCAAATATTTACGTGCTTGCAAGTAATATTTCAAGATTTAGGATATCTTATACTCAAAATAAGAAAGAAATATTTCTACTAAATGTTGATTTACCCATGTAAAATACCTTATCAAACAAGTCAAGCATTTCCTCTTACAAAAGTAAATGGGTACATGACACATGAAAACAAAGAAGTATGAACTATTGAGTACATTGCTTTTTTTTTGGTTTTCATAAAAGTATTTAAGAAAGCAAAGGAATGTTTCATTACAAAGCTACAAGCAGGCCTTCTTACAGTTGTTTTTCACACTTCACCTAAACTACATATTTATATATATAGTTGATCCATTGACTTTTCACTCTGGTATTAAAATTCTGAGTAGTCATAATCAATCATCCTCTTCTGTGCTTTCTTTCTTTTTTTTTAATCAGTATTGGTATTGCAATGGTTTGTTTTTTGCCTTATTGGTACATATGGGAGCCACTTAGACTTTAAATAAATATAGAAGTCAGCCAGTAAGTAAAGATAGTAAAACTGCTAATGAATAAAGATATCAGTTTCTTTGTTCGCTTAATCATGCTACTCTTCTTGTACTGTCCAAGGTCATTATAACATTCTGTGTAACATTGCTGGAACCAGTGTTTTGAAGATACTCCATTTTTATCTGTTGGCTATTTATGTACCTGAATACTATAAATAAAAATAAAAACATCTTTTGAATATTTAATTTATATTTTGAGGAAAAAAAAACCTTCCAAAATCTTGTCCAATAGGGTAAAGACAGTATAAGGCATAATGTAATACTGCACTTTTAAGTTAGACCATGGTCAAAGTATGGTTTCTCCCAATTCTTAGATTGCCTACATCCAGAATTATTCTAATTAACATATATGTAAGGCAGAGAACTCCCAATTCATGTTAACTTGTTTAAGTGACAATAAAAGGAATACAGTGGTGGTACTAGTCTCACATTCTGGTTTATGTCTGTTTATTATCCTTAACTCATTTACATCTTTACCTCGGACTATAATCTTGAAATCCTCTTTCACCAGGGACTCATCATACTGTTTCAAGGCATGTTCCTTAATACTAGAAAACTGGTCTGACCTGAAACTGTCCCATATTTTTTATTCTAAGGATGTTATAATAGATTCAGTATGCACAGACTTACACTTAGGACATTTATACTGATATACAACTCCAATCATCAACCTTTTCTGCTGTTATGACAGTGGAAGTCACGCAACGCTGGTAGCATGCGCACTGGAGTTTCTCGAAGGATGTGAATTTTCCTGGCAACTTTAGTTTGTTCCAGGCACCCTCTTTTTTAGTATATAAGCCCAGCAAATAAAGCCAGCGAAAAAAAGATAGAATTGCAGAGATATAGAGATGGATAATTGAGTCAAGCGAACAGTAGGCACTGAAAGTAAAGTGTGTGAATCGCTGTGATTTGTAGCGTGTGTTTATAAAAGTAGTTAAGTTAAAGTGACTGTGGAAATTCTGTGTATTACAATGTTGTATCGAGAAAGAATAAACTAGTTTTATATAAGAAATGACTTGTATCGCTGAAGTTCCTCGGAAAGAATTTATACCGGAAATTATCAAACGAGCAGATACGTAACAAATTGGTACCAGAGAGTGAGACTAAAAAAAAAGAAGAAGATGGAAACGAGAAGTGGCAACTCAAACTTATTAATTTTTTGGTATATTCTGTGTTTGGCATATTAAAGAACATCATTTAATTATTTTTGTCAAATTGTATATCTGCAAAATGCTTTCAGGCTACTTTAGTTATAAGAAGTTGTAGAATATTGTATCTGATCAATTGAAAAAAAAATGTTTTTCTTCCTTCATTATCTTTTATTCATTCTGAATTTTAGAGTCT
>NW_013668270.1:155670-160068 GCF_000517525.1 Limulus polyphemus
GGCTTCCAAGGATCACTCTTCTTTTTCAATATATATTAATTTTATGGCATTAGAAATGTAGCAATCAATAATATTGTGGAATATTTAGAAGTATATCTGGATTTGATAGCTTACAGTGTATATGCAAAACAGCTAACTAATGGGGGTTCATAGTTTAGGATTAGGATTAGTACACTTAGTTATTGATTTCTTGAGAAAATTTCAGATGTTTGTTGGGCTGTAAAATTTGGTTAAGTTTCATCTAGTAAGATTCAGGTTGTGAAAGTGTATTTATTTAACTGATTTAAAAAACTCAAGGAGGGTAGTTATTATTTTATTGACATACATTAAAAAGGCTTCTGCCCTACACTATATCTGTTTTTATGAATAAAACATAACTGAGTTTCAATAGCAATAGTAATAACTGTATATAAATGTCTCCCAGTGGGACAGCGATAAGTTTACAGACTTACCTGCAGTGGACACGGCAGATAACTCACTGTCGCTTTGTTCTAAAACAATCAAAAATATACGCTGTGTATAAATGTTAGAAGTTAATTTAGGACAGTGGTTTCCAACCTTTTTTTTTAATTGAGGACCAACTAACTCTTATCCCAAAGTCCATGGACACCTTTGTACAATATTAACTTTTTTAACTTACATTGTAAAACAATATACTTCAGTAGCTACATTATTTTTTCCAACCATCTTCTGATACAGGAGGCTACTTAGACTGTTCATAATGCTGAGTAATAGAATTACCCATGTTTCATACAACATACTTGTAACTTAATTCTAATTGGTATGTGTGTCTTAAGATAATAATAGATGCACGTAAAGATACAAAAAGTTATATACTGCTAAAATAATTGTATTCTCTTTCACCAATTTTTAATTAGAGGAAAAATGTCAAAAGCTTTATCTATCTTTTTGTTTTGACATACCTTCATTAACATAATTTCAGGGCATATCACCCAATTCTAGACCAAAGCTAAAGATGTTTATCAGGCCTTGTTTAAAGAGAATTAGTATACGAACATTGTTTGTAAGGTAGTTTTGTCAAGTTTATAAGTTTGTATATTTACAGTCTGTGCCACAGTTGTTTTTACCAGATTTCTCATTTTTTGTAGTAATGTCTTTATTTTAATATTAAATAGACAAACAATGATTTATAAGCATAGCGAAATGGTTTCATTTATGGAACATACTACATGTTTGAACAAGAAAAGATAAGATCAATAGAGGACCTATTAGAAGCCTAGTAAATTTTTGTTTAACAATAATGAATAAACATGACCTCTGAATCATGCTAGTCTTTATAGATGTAACATACTAAATGTAATTCAAGTTTCTAGCATTACTTTGAGAGTTACTACCAATTAAAATACATTTGATGCAAATAGAAAGTGTTTGTTATAATTTAGCCTTTTTTTTTGTTAATGTAATTGAAATCTAGCATTATATCACTTCTTTCTAGTGGTAAGAAGCATGTAATGTTTTATTACATGTTCTTTTCTTTTGTTATTTAATACAAAAAATCCATTGAGTATTTACAAAGCTATAATATTTGAGTATCTTGTGTGCTTATACATTTGTTTTAATGTCCTAACTTTCTGATTGAGCTCTAGTAAAAAAAACGAAAATGCCCCCCTCTTAATTAAAGAGTTAAGAAATAATTAATAAATGTTTCCTTTATGCATCATCAGTTAGAAGATTGTTACAACCAGTCATACATTCAGCTGATTAATACAGCCAAGTGGAATAGAACAGTGTCAATACCAACTAATATTTTTACAGGTTGAAAATACCAACCAAAATGTGACACAATCAGGATCATAAAGGTCCATGTCACTGGCTGTGAAGATAAAAATTATAGAGCTCAGCAGTACTTAAATTATGATAAATTTTTAGTTACAACTGTGGACTGTACTTCTGTAAAACTTTTCACAAGACTTGTGATAATGCGACTTTGAAGAGTTTTAATAAAAATGGTTAAATTTCAGTAGCACGTCTTATGAATTGAATATTTTAATGTCTAGTAAAGAGCAATTACTTATTAATTTTTTGGTATATTTTGTGTTTGGCATATTAAAGAACATCATTTAATTATTTTTGTCAAATTGTATATCTGCAAAATGCTATCAGGCTACTTCAGTTATAAAAAGTTGTAGAATATTTTATCTGGATCAATTGAAAAAAAAAAGTTTTTCTTCCTTCATTATCTTTTATTCATTCTGAATTTTAGAGTCTGAACGGTCATACCACAGCTGTAATGTGTGTGAAATTTGGTCGTTCAGAAGATACAGTCTGTGCTGGGTCTGTGTCAGGGTCAATGAAGTTGTGGGACTTGGAGGCCACAAAAAGTAAGCACCACAAACAAGTATTCCTACTCGTGTACTTTCCATCTCAAAATTTTGAAGCGAGAATAATCATCTTTAGAAAGTTATTGCTGGCCTTGTTTTTATCCTGCAGTTGTTAACAGTGCATAATTTACTGTTCATTTATTTAATATAAATTTTGAAACACTGAACTGTGAAGGTAAACTTTGGGATGAATATTTCATTAGAATATAAATGTTTATGGAGTAACAGTTTACTTAGACCTAATTCTTTTATCTTTAAAAGAAAGAAACAAAGATTTTGTGGTATTACTAATAATGCTGTCTCTGGGAATGCTATTTTTATTTCAATATGTAATTACTCAAATAAAGTAAAAACAGGTTGTGAATGGTAAAGTTTAATTCTTCCACCTTGTTTTATTTCCAGTCTTGAGAACTCTAACTGGGCATAAATCCAGTGTGAAATGTGTGGACTTCCATCCTTATGGAGAATTCCTTGCTTCAGGATCCCAGGACAACACTCTCAAAGTATATTAGTTACTTAGATACAAATATTTAGTTCACATTTACACAAACTGGATAAACCATTTTATAAATTAGAAAGTAGGGAAGGGGCCTGGTCTGGCAAAGTCTACTTTAATATGTAAACTAATAGAAAAAATAACGATAGTTAGATTCCTTATTGTGTTTTTTTGAAATATGTTTGTATGAAAAATGTTAACTAAACAGGCCTATTTTGATATGTTCAGCAAAATACTGAAATGCATACAAGTGTGCTATAACAGTTCACACTTTTAGTTCATGAGTTTCATGAGTATTAGCATTAAATGATATATTAACACAAATATATTTTATAATGCCTGTAAGAACAATCAAGAAAACATATCTGCATCTTTAACTAAAGTACAAAAAACTGTAATTGTTAGTTTCATGTTGCTTTATTCTTTTTACCACTATTGATAAATGTTTATGATAGGTAATGTTACATACACAAAGAGTTGAAGTACAATCATGTACAAAAAATAACTTACCTAATAAAAAATAATTTATTTATTCACTTTTTTTAATTTTTCATTTTGTCTTCTCCACAAATTTGATATGGTTAGAATACTGTGCATAAAAACTTATAGGAAATTTGTATTTCAAATATTATCATAGACTTGAATTTTTTAGGGTTGTTTTGAAAATAATAAATTTCATATAGAAGTGTTTTATTGACATCACTTAGTTTTTGATTGAAGGTATTTAAATCCTTGTTTTTTAACTTTCATCGCTATAGGCAGATAAGTGTCCTTTTCCAGAACACTTTCATATGAGTTTGAAGTTTTGAAGAAAGGGTCTTAGACAGGTGCAAGCAGAGAAGCCACTCTGGGCCTCACAATTTAACAAGAAATTTTAAAATTTAGTTTGTATTTTATGTCTGACCTTTGGCTCTTTCTATTCTATGCTGTTGATTGTTTTAAAAAGTATTCAGTTGAATACTATACTATCTGAATTCAATAAAGTAGCAATATTTGTCTATTGACAGAAGACTAATTCTGTATATAATCAGTTGTCACATCTGACATAATCTCGGTTTCTTTGTTCTTTAATGTGAACTTAGTTAAAGTTTGCATTGTAATCCTGACGTAGTCTTGAAAAAGGATGTTTAAAATGCTTACCCAGTCAGTGATTTTTTCACAAAGTGTCATTACAGTGCTAATAGAATTTCAGTTGTCCTGACTTAGGAAAATCATTCAGAAACCATGTAATCACTACGTTGATTTAGTATACGCCCTTTAAAGATATACTGATTTAAATGTTGAAGCATTAGGTACTAAGATGTATTTTATTTTGATGTGTTTTTTCATTTAAAACTTACTTTATCACATATATATGGGGGTGGGGGTGGCAGGTCAGTCATGACCACAAAAGCTACATATTGATTTTGCTATTTTGAACTTGGTGTTCTTGAATTTGAACAGGACATCAGACTTACCTAATGCCACCTCTGAGAAAGGATACTTCTCTTGTTTGTTGATTATGGGAGTTTGCTGTAGGAATAAAAATCCTACAGCAAACTCCCATAATCAACAAACAAG
>NW_013668270.1:161002-168030 GCF_000517525.1 Limulus polyphemus
CACACAACATTCAGCCCTTGATAATGAATGCAGAATGCATTCGAAATGCGTCGGCCAACTCATCACTAGCTACAACTTTTACCCGTTGTTCTAACAACGTTAAGACGGCTTATCGACTTCTTGAGAAGAATTCTAAGAAGAAAGTAAACCTACAGACATCGGTCTTGTTTAACAAAATCTGCCTACAAAATATATGTTATTATATATATATCTCTACTCATGCATTAAATATTTGTGATGATGCATACTTTACTGAAAATATGAATTAAACTTTTGTAATATATATATGAGTTAGGAAGTGATTAATGTATTTCTGGTTAACTTTTGTTGTATAGATACTAATTGAATTTTGTGTTATGAAAATTTGATTTGTCACTTGTTTTTGTAGCTTTGGGACATGAGGAGAAAAGGATGTATTCGAACATATAAGGTAATAGTTATTTGTGCCATGTAGATGTCTACAGAATAACAGATAATGACATTTCGTTGTTATATGTACTTGTATGATATCCACGAGAAGAAAATGGTTTCAGATTGTCATGATGGGTGTCTGAAAAACATTTATGTAACTGTACTTTCTGTTAATTGCAAAGGAAAAATTAACCAAAACTTTATGGCTTGAAAGATGATGAGAGACCTATTATGATGCTTTGTTTTATTTGCGTAATTCAAGAATTCTAGTTCTGTGTTTAATATGATGTGACTGTTATGTAGGTATCCAGTATGGAAAACGTTTAGATTGACTAGTTATTTTTATATCGGTTATGAAGGATTGTTTGATTAAAATTGTATTTACATATTTTTTCTGATTGTGCTTATATATTATGGGACTTTATGGTACATTTAGGTTGTCCCATCCACTAAACTAAGCTATATATAAACACAAAAAAAAAAAGCTAAAAGCAAGCTGGCCCTTATCATTGAAATACTTATCAAGGCTTTCCTTAAACTCCCTTACATCTATAGTTTCCATCATATCTGAAAGCAACCCATTCCAAAAGCCAACTATCTTAGCTGAAGATGACTCTTGCCATGACAAAATTTATGTTTTTGTCATCTAGTCATATTGTTCTCACCATTAAGTATGAAAAAAGATGCTGTGTCAACATACCAGTTGCCATCAAAATTTTAAATACCTCAATCAGATCTCTTCTAACTCTTCTTTCCTCAATAGAAAACAATTTCAGAGATTTTGTCCTGTCGTCATATGACAGCCTTTTGCTATCCCAGGTATCATCCTAGTGGCCCTTCTCTGAATAATTTCCAACAATTCAATATACTTCCTAAAGTACAAGCCAAAGACTGAACACAATATTTTAAATATGGTCTAACCAGTGTATTCAATAATTTTATAGATATGAGCTAAAATCCTATTTGCTCTACCACCAGCAACAGCACACTGCTAGAATTGCTTAAGAAATTGATCAACCAGAAAATCATAATTCTTTTTTGTTTCCATACCAATGTTAAGATTATTCTCAAAGTTGTACATATATTTCAAATTATGGTATATCACATGAATTATCTTGCATTTATTATAATTAAAAACCATTTGTCATTTATTTGCCCAACTTGCTAAATGATCTAAATCCTTTTGTAAAGCAACAACATACTCTTCACAGCCAGTAACACCCAAGACTTAGTACTGTCAACAATTTTAAGTAATTTATTGACCATTCATTCATAGATGTCATTGATGTAAATCAAAATAAGCCAAAGTTCTAACACTGAGCCCTGAAATATACCACTTGTGACATTAATCCAGCTTGATTAAACTTCATTTATAACAACCTTCTGCTTTCTTTCATCCAGCCAGTGAGTCAATGTATACCCCACACTGATAGAAATGATTTTTTAACAAGCCTTTTATTGGGCACCATGTCCACATCATTACCCTCATCTAAATAATCAGTAATGTCTCCAAACAATGTCAAAAAAATTAGTAGACAAGATTTTCCCCTAATGAAACCATATTGATTATCCAACAAAATTTCAGATTTTGTTAAATGATTTTGTAAAACTTCTTTTAGCAGACTTTCCACACTTTTTCCATCATTAGTGTAAGACTAATAGGCCTATAATTTCTGGGACAATTTTTATTATCTTTCTTGAAAAGAGTAGTAACAATTAGTGAACTTCAAATCCTCTGGCATTTATCCACTGTTAAAGGACTTACAAAAATTAGTAGAAAGTGGTTCACATATCCAGTCCTTAACCTCTTTCTAAACTCTTTGGGAAATATTATCCAGCACAGGAGACTTATCATTCTTTGAACTTCCCAATTATTTCTTAACAAGCTCAGAATTAATGTGATCATCTTGTTCAGTCTTTTTTTTTATCTAGCAACTATTCAGGATGAGGAACATTACTTTTATCTTCATTTGTAAAAATTGAAGAAAAATCAGAATTAGATAACCCATCTATCTTATAATTGTTGGATATGATTCTTCCTTCTTTATTGTCCCTCGTAGGCTCTACTCCTATCCTGACATTTTATGTGAACTTAATGTATTTAATGAAATCTTTACTGTAAATTTCTACATTTTCAGCCAACCTTTTTTCATATACTGTTTTTGATTTTCTGATTTCCTGTTTTACCATCTCTCTTTATCTTCAATAATTCTCCTATTATTTATAACTTCTTAAATTTATAATGCTTTCCATTAAATTTATCCATTATACCTTTTCTGAGCCAATCTGGATTTTTTTACTTGCAGCTACCCTTTTTTTATATTAGGAACATGTATGTCTTGAATATTTAAAAAAATATTTTAAAGAATTTATCACATTTGATAACTTTCTGTGATACATTCAGCTACCCAGTTCATAACAGATAATTCTTGTCACATCCCTTCAGCATTAGCTTTTTTTTTAAGCTTGTAACCAAAATTTCATTATTCGTGATCTGCATATGCAATAAAACATCAGACCCAACAGTACAATGATCACTTGTGCCCAGACGTTTCCCAATCTCCACTTTCTCAACCATTTCTATATGAGATGTTAACAATACATTTAATATAGCATTGTTCCTAGTAGGTTCAATGACCAGATGATGAAGAAAATCATCCTGAACAGTTTTTAGAATTTTGTCTCCCTCATCACTTGACTCTTAACATTTCCTAATCTGATTGAAATTTAAATCATCCATAGTTGTGTTTCTTTAATAGCTGAAATCTTAATTTCATTGTAAAGTTTCTTATTAATTTCTTCAGTTTCAGCTGATGATTTGTAACAGATTCCCACTAAAAGCCTTCTCCTGTTATGTCCACTAACAGAAACTCCAATAGATTCAATCTCAAATTCAACATGATGTAACTCACATTTTACATATAAAGCCACTCCTTCTCCACTCTCATTGGTCTTATTCTTATTAACTAACCTGTAATCCTATATTTCAAAGAAATTTCTGTCATCAGAATTGTCTACATTTCACCAAATTTCAGTTATTATTATTTATCAAAATCCTCCATTCCAACCAGTGTTCTATAAACATCAGTTTTATTTCTTATACTCCTAGCAATTTAGTTATTTATCAGCTTTATTGTTGTAAATATTTGCTACGAGATATCGCTGAAAATAATTAGCTAGTGTCCATTACTTGGTATTATTAGAAACAACCAATAAATTGTCAAGCAACTGTAAAAGATATTTTGAGATATTCAGTATCATGTAAAATTTGTTATTGTTATGTTCATAAACCTTATTTTCTAAGGTAACCTAACTATAATTTAAAAACATTGTTTATTACGGAAGAAGGAAATATGTTATTTTAATTTACCAGAATAAAGCTTTGGAAAATGGCATAGATATATATATTTGTTGAAAACAGGCATTATTAATAATAATAATTTTATTGTTGTTTATTAACTTTAGTATTGTGGAAAATTAAAACAACTGCAGTCTCCTGAAATTGTATCATAGTCAAATTTATAAAGTTTGAAATCCCTCTCAAACAAGTTGAAAAATGTACAAAGATAAGACATTCACGTATCGTAAATGTAATTAATTGTTTTCAGGGTCACAGTCAGGCAGTAAATACCTTAAAGTTCAGTCCAGATGGTAGATGGATTGTTTCTGGAGGAGAAGATGGAGTGATAAAGGTCAGTTATAATTTTTAAAAATAAATTATCAATGATTTAATCAAAAGAAGTTTGAGACATTATTGATTGATTAGGAGTTAATTAATATTTTTATATATTTTTCAACTTTTGTGAATAAAAAAACTGGAGAATATGATATGAAAATCTTGTCTTTCTGAAAACCTGATGCGAGACTTTAATCACATAGATTTGAAATACCAGTTTTATTTGGTTTGATTTGTACACAGATTTTGGTCACATGGAGTACATATTAATAAGGTTTTAACACAGATGATTTTTTTATAAAATTTAAGGTCTGCAATTGGATATTCTATTTTGATGTAAATAGAATTATACTCTACAAACTTTTAAAAATTATGTATTTGTCAACTTTTTTTTTATTTGGTAATGTGTAATTAAAGAGCAATAAAACTTATAATGAGTATATTTTGGGTTTTTTAGCTGTGGGATCTTCCAAGTGGGGAAGTGTTAACAGAATTTATTGGACACACTGGGTCCATTGCTGAAGTTGAGTTTCATCCAAATGAATTTCTTTTGGCAAGTGGGAGTTCTGACAGGTACAAATATATTAAACATTTACTTTTCTTTTTAATAAATATAGTACTTAAACAGTTTTGTTTTTCTATTGTTGTAATCATTGTAGAGCACATCTAATAAGCAAAGCAGTCGTATATACTTGACTTACATCTATGTAACATTATAGACTTATAAAATATCTTTCATCTGACTTATCTGAAAGTAATAAACAAAACAGAAAAGAAGTAATTTAGTACAGAGAATGTATTCATTCATCTCAAGAAGCTTAAAAAATAACATTTTTCCTTAAACATTTAATTTGTTTTCAATATTGGAAATAATTGTGAATACAGAATAAATGTCAAACAGTAGATATACTGGCTTTCATTTTTATATTTGCTAGTTGTGACTGCCTTTATAATGACTTAGATAATTCTGCAACATAAAGTAGACAGTAAAATTTTTACTATATTAAAAGTTATCAAATGTTTTTCCTTGTTTCTGCAAATTTGAGTGTCAAAATGATACATATTGGAATGAGTGCTCCAAAGAAACAATATGATTGTCTGTCGTCAGTTAGAATAAAGATATTTAATTAGAAACATTTTAACAGAAGTTAAGATATTGTTTCACCTTTATCAATAGTTTAAAAGGTGAGTACAACTTTTTAACAGTAAGGATACTCAATGCATAAAACAGACAGTTCTTGTGCAAACAATTTTAAATAATGTCAATCAAACGAGACATCAACATTTTTTACTTGCACAATAGTTTATTTGTAAAGTTTAAAAATATAAATAAAAAAAAAGCTTTAAAAACTGTACATGCCTCGGTGGAAATAATTCCTCCATCTCCACTGAAACGTGTAGTGTTTTTAATTTTTTTTAACTTATTTTTTAAAACTTTACAAATATTTTATTGTTCACGTAAAAAAACAATGATGTCTTGTTAGATTAATTTTATTTAAAAGTAAGGATATTGCATCACAACTAAGTTTATTTTAGTGTATAATTTTTTACAAATCTAATTAAAACACTGTCCAATAACTATTATTTGACCAGTAGGAAATATTAAATGTGTAATTTATGTATTGATTTTTTTTCTCCAAGAAAATATCTTGCAGTAATTATGTTTAACTTTACTGTTTGCTTATTTTTCATTATTTAAATTTACTTGAATTGTTAAGACCAAACAATTATCTACTAATTCTTTTATCAAAACATATTTGTCTAAGAAATATGGAATGAATGAGTTACCACTTCTCTTTAATGTCAGTCATTCAAGTAAATTCAGAAATTGTTTATATGATTAAGCTACTTTAATTTAGAAAACCCAAATAAAGTAAACCATTAAGTATGTTTTTAACTCATTTTATCTACAAGAGCAAAGTACCTTTCTTACATGAAAGAGTGTTGTTCTGCAGGACGGGAGAAGAAAAACTTGAATAAATGATAAAGAATAAATTAACATGTTTAAGGTAAAATTTTTGTCAGTTTATTTCTTGCAAAGTTTCGAGCTCTTTGTCAAGCTGTAACACAGATTTTACTCCCTGACAAAGGGCATCTGCACAATATGTCACAGAAAATAAACTAGAAAAAGTTTTCATTTAGATGTGTCAATTTATTCTTTATCATCATTTAACCAAGTTTATGTTTCTTACACTTTGAAGTAAATTTTATTGCAAACACTTTATTGACTTATATTACCTCTGTTTATTTCTTGACAGATCTATAAAGTTCTGGGATTTGGAAAATTTTCAGCTAATTTCTTCAACGGGTGCAGATAGTGGGCCTGTAAGGTAATTATCATTCATGCAGATGCTTTTAATATCTCTGTGTTTGTTTGTGTATATATGAGGATGGAAGTGATTTGTATTTGAAACACAAAAAACTACTGAATATTAGGTTCTGTTCATTAATTAAGAAACTTTAAAAATCATCCTTGTCTCAAATCAGAAATAAATATAAAAAAAAATCACAGGTTTTTCACATACTCTCAATCAAAGCTTTAAAATAATATTAGAAAATATTTGACTTTTATAACATGATATATCTTAATATATAGTCATATCTGTAATGTAGTGATGTGTTTATTGTGTGACAAAATAATTAAATGTCAGCTCATGTTGTAATATAAAATTAAAAGTTATTCAATAACCGAGAAACGTTTTTCTTTTCTTTAAGTATGTATTTGGTAACTATAAGTTGTTATTATAAAAATGTGTTTTACTTTAATATTGTTCAAGAACATTCAACACTACACTTTCATTTTCTAAGAACACAAAACACCTGGTTAATATAGTTGTTTTATAAATCTGAAATACACCGCAATTTAAAATATTTGTATTTAGCTTTGTACATATGCATGTACATGTACATGTGTGTGTGTGTGTATATATATATATATATA
>NW_013668271.1:0-9377 GCF_000517525.1 Limulus polyphemus
TATTTAAAGCTGCAGTTGCAAAATATTTATAACATATTGTTTTTCTTTCTTCTTTTTTTGACGATATATTAACAGGTTTTATGCTTGAAAGTTATATAAAGTTGGATATATGTTATTTAAAACAAGAGAACAAAATGTATATTTATATTCGAGACATAAATCGACGCAGTTAACAAAGTTTGCTCAGATGTGTTGAAGTTTGAATGAACATAACACATCGTGAATGAACGTCAAAGAGGCAGGACAAATCAAGATAATATGTTGAAACTTTGTAGAATGGACAGCAACTGTCTGTTGTAGAGACACAACAGTTTCATCATGAATGCTCTGCCTAAACAATCTATCAAATAATAAGATAATATGTCTTTTATACTACCCAGGTTGTTATCCTGAAATATAATTATACATTGAAAGAAGTAGATTAGTTTGGTTAACCAACAAAACTATTTTATTTTCAACATCTTAATGTGCTGATCTAAAATTTTCGTTGACAATTATTTAAAAACATTTTTTTTACTTAAAAGTAGTTTATAAATAAGAACTGTTTTATTTGTCAAGAAAAGTTTTAATGATTTATATGATTTTGTTAGATCCAATTAAACTCACAATTTTATGCTTTTGCCATATATATCTATAAATTTCTCTCTCAATGGAGAAAAAAATTCCTTTTTGTTAATACGAATGTTACATTTTTTAATTAAAGTGTGTAGTCATTGATCAGTAGACTTACTATAACTTGTTCACTATTCCATTTTGCGAAGACTTTAAATTGTCCTTTACTTAAATGTTCATTACATTCTTAAAGGCTCTTAATCCTAGAAAATGACGTTGCATGATTTTCATATGAGGTTGAAACCACCTAGTATTACGTCAAATATAACCTTAAAAACGCTTAGGAGATTTAAACTCACGATCAGCACCTGAGTTCTTTATTATATATATTCTACCTGTAAACCCGAATAACTGTCGTAACCTACATTAACGTTTAAAGATACATTTGAATTCAACTTGTCGGTAAGCTTGATCACACAGCGTACGTAAATGATTTCTAATTAAAGTAACTTTTTTAATATGGTAGCACTAAAGCAATTTTCTGTTCGGTAACATATCAATTGGGCTGTTTAAGAATGTTTATACTATCTAGATAGGCATGAATAATATTGTTTATAATACGTGTTGGACAGACGTATTTAGTTGACATTTTGACATTTTCTACTCCCTTATGTTGTTTTTTAAACTTGATTGATTAGAATTTTTTCAAAGGTAATCAAAACTTGTTTATAACTCAAAACTAAAGCATAAATCTATGAAGTATTTTTATGAAATATCTCTCATTCAAACTTATTACTTATATTATGAATGAAGATATAAAATGTTAATGTTCAACTGTTAACATGAATTTATTAATATTCATTATTTTAATATTATCTTAAAAACTATCAATTTGTTCAGCATTATTAAAAATAACGAAAACATTATTCACATACATTCAATATTATATTTTCTTAAACGAATAAGTAAATTCATCAAACCCGGAATTTATTAGAGAGCGGCAGGGCTGAACTTGATCTTATAGCTAATCATCAACTTGATCACAGAAACAAATTATAGTAGAATTGAAAATGGGATACCCTGATGTCAAATGAATGAACTTTTGAAATTATAATTTCATTATTTTTATCCTGGCATGAAAACTCTGTGCATAAATTTAATCTCATCTATCATAATGTCAATATGTAGAGTCAATATTAGCAAGTTCATGGTTATATGTCCCAATACTAGACACAATCGGTTTAATCAAACAACCATCTTTACAAAACTTAAGAACACCTAACATAATAATAGGATTAGAACTTCATGGCCTTAGTTTTCGATATTCATATTAACATAACATGACATTAAAGGACAACAAGGAACCTTTTGGTCCATCTAGACTGTTCTATCCACTAAATTAAACTAGACACTAAAAAAATTAATGGCAGCCCTTATCATTCAAATATTTATAAAGCTTCCCCTTAAACTCCCTAACATTTACGGCATCTACCACACCCGAAGGCAATCCGTCCCAAAGGCCAACCATGCTGTTAGAAACATGAAGCTGTCTTAACTAAAGATGACTCCTACCGTGCCAGAATTTATACTGTGTCCTCTAGTCTTACCATTCTCACCATTAAATACGATAGAAGATGACGCATCAACGCTATCAATTTTATTAACAATGTTAAAGACCCCCTTTAACTCCCCTTTTTGAAAAAAAAATAGAGATCTTAACCTATGCTCATATAACAACCTTTCCACCCCAGGTATCATCCTAGTAACCTTCCTCTGTACTCTTTCCAATAATTCAATGTATTTTCTAAGGTAAGGAGCCCAAAACTGAACACAGTACTCCAAGTTTGGCTTAAACAATGACCTTATAACCTCTTCAGACTTATATTCAATGTTCCTGTAGATACAACATAAAATTCTATTTGTTCTGTTACTAGCAATAGTACACTGCTTAGATGGCTTAAGAGACCGATGAATCAGAACATCAAGATCTTTTTCCCCATAACACTGCTAAGGTTATTCCCATCAAAATAATACTCATAATTAAAATTTTGATATTCCACATGCATTTATTATAATCAAATGTCGGCTGTCATTTATTTGCCTCACTGACCAAATAATCCAAATTCTTTTGTAAAGCAGTAGCATCCTCCTCACAGCCAGCAACACCTCAAACTTTAATGTAATCAGCAAATTTAAATGATATATATTGACCATTCCTTCATCTATGCTACTGATGTAAATCTAAGACAGCAAATGACAAGGAACCCACTTTGCCATTAAAACAGCAAAGGTTCTAACACTGGGCCTTGAAGTGCCCCACTCATGACATTAACCCAGTTTGACTGAACTCCATTTATAACAACCCATTATTTTCCATCTAGCCAGTTATATATCCAATGAGCCAATATATCCCCCAAACCTACAGAGACAATATTTTTAATAAGCCTTTATATGGCACCTTGTCAATTGCTTTCTGGAAATACAGATATACCAAATACACATGTGTACTCTCATCTACATAAGCATTAACTTCTTAAAAGAATTTCAAAAGATTAGTAAGGCAAGATATTCCCATAGTGAAACCATGTTGTCTATTCAGTAATATTTAAACTTTGTTAAATGACTTTGTAAATCATTTTTATCAGCTATTCAAAAACGTTTCCCATTTCTGGTATAAGACCAATAGGTCTATTTTCTTAATAAGCTCAGAATTAATGTGATTATATTTTCAGTCTTGTTTTCATCTAGTAACAGGTCAGGATGAAGAATATATTTTAAATCCTCATTAATAAAAATTGAAGAAAAAGTAGAATAACCCAGCCATCCCACAATCATCAGATATTAGCCTTTCTCTATCATCCCTTCCATTCTAACATTTTGCTTACCTTTAATGCATTTGAAGAAATCCTAACTAATGTTTTTTTTACATTTTCAGCTACCCCTTTTTTCATTTACATTTTTGATTTCTTAATCCCCATTTGACCAACTCTCTTGATAGTCTATAATGCTCCAAATCCCCATCACTCCAGTCTTTTAAACTTCTTATACTTATAATGCTTTTCGTTAATTTTACCCTTTATGTCCTTTGTAAGTCAACTTGCTTTTTTAATTGCAGTCATCATGTTTGTCTATAAGGAACATACCTATCTTGAATATTTAAAAAACTTATTTTTAAAAATGTTCACATTTAATCAGTATCTTCAAGTAATCCAGTTGCAAAATTCACAGCAGATAGTTCTTGTCTTATTTCAATAAATTTTCGTTTGTTAGTTTTAGTTGTATTTCTGTTAAATTTTATAAATTATTTAAAATGTCTTTAAATTTATTTGAAATGAACATACAATTTCCTTTATCGAAACTTCTAATTACTATACTTTAATTTGTACTCAAATTTCTAATAGCTTGAAATTAATCCTTACTTATATTTATGGGTTTAACTTTAAAGTTATAGTTGTTTAGCTACGTTAAAGCAAACACGCTTACTTTAGTTCCTATACTATTGAAATATACATCGCAACAACTGCTTAAAATGCAGTAAATAATCCCTAAATTTAAGCTTTTTTTTATGGAATGGCAATAATTAGGACACGAGTAATACACCCTTTTCTATGTAATTTAAAACATATTTAGGTAAGTTAAAAATCAACAAAATTTTCACTTTTAGATTCTCTTAGCTGATTTATTTTCTCTAAATGTTTTTTTTCATTTTAGAATAATTTCATTATTTTGTGTACTATCCATTTAAGTAAATTAATATAACCTAGATTGCTACATATATATCTTGTAACAATGATGATATTTCTTCTAGTTGTCGATTAATTACCTTATGAGTTTAAATTTTTGGTTTTACTTCAGAACGTAATAATTGTTTTTTTGAATTTTAAAATCTGCCTCAAATGATGAAATTGGGGAATAGAAACTTGAACAATAACCAACTTAGATATTATACCGGTAAGTTGTTCAAAAATACTTATATCTAACCGATTTGTATAATAGTTTAAATATCATTTTTCGATTTTCTGAATAATGATAAAGTAAATATATAATATTTATTGGTAATTGTAGTAGAAAAAGAACGTTTATTGATCAATATACTTCAGCTGAGGATAAATGAGAAAATAATGGAACCTGTTCGTTAGCAACTTTGAAGTGATTTCTCTTTATAGTCAATAATTTCCAAACAATAATTAAAATAAAGAAAGGAAATTTTAAGCATAAGTCAACATATCACACAAGAGGTGTTCGTAATAGAACTTTTGCAATAACTGATATTTTTGACCACGTGCTGATAATGTGTGCAATAGATAGATTAACCACCGTACATTTACATGTTTGAACACATGAAAACGAAGTATCTGAACTAACCACATGAGGTAAATACTTGGTCACGTAAATGGAACATAATCCTAGCAAACTCCCCCCCCCCCCCCGTGTTCAGTTCATTAATAGTACAAACATGTTCCTTTTAAACCTTAGCATTTGATCTACAGGGCGGCACGAACCAGAAACGAGGGTGCCAAAGTTTCAAAATACGATTTTGTTGTATATCTCAAAATAATTTACAAGCTTGTTAATATTAACAAAGGCTAATAACAAAGTATTCCTCGAAAAAGGCTCTAAAAACAAATATCAATATTTATGTATTGATGTTGCCTTTCATTAAAGTATTGCGTTTGTCATTTAGATATCAGATTAATTGTAAATTTTAAAAGTATATCTGAATACACAAAAAGTGAAAAAACGTTTTCCAAGAACAATGATGGTTTGCTGATAGTATTTTTGTTTGCTTGTATGTCTTCGGACTTACAACGCTAGAATCCGGGTTTTGATACCCGTGGTGGGCAGAGCACAGATAGCCCATTGTGTAGCTTTGTGCTTAATTACAAACAAACAAACTTATGATGCCGCCCTCCAGTGGCACAGCGGTATGTCTGCGGACTTACATCGCTAGAATCCGGGTTTCGATACCCGTGTTGGGCAGAGCACAGATACCCCATTGTGTAGCTTTGTGCTTAATTACAAACAAACAAACTTATGATGCCGCCCTCCAGTGGCACAGCGATATGTCTGCGGACTTACAACGCTATAAACCGGGTTTCGATATCCTTGGTGGGCAGAGCACAGATAATCAATTGTGTAGCTTTGTGCTTAACTTCAAACAACAACAACAACTTGTGATGCCAAAATAAATACTGAAATAAGTGACAAATGAATCAAAGACTCGTTGTAGAAGAATGATCAAATATTAACTTGTTGGTTCTAATCCAGTTGGACAGACTGGCTCTGACCTAGACCACTCAAGAATAAACTTGAGGCTGATGATTGAAGCTGTTTTCATTAGTGTGCCAAATCTTGACGAAATCTGGTCATTAATTTTCCAGATTCGTTGATAGATATAGAAAGAGAGTGATATACTGTGGCAGACAGCTTCAGATAGATGTACGTGCAATAGTGTGTTTTAACGTGGTATTTATAATGCTTATTCAAATGAGGCACAACAAATTGGTACTCAATAGTTTACATAAATATATACTTTTAGAATGTCCCGTACCATTTCTTTCTGTTTATAGTATTAAAAAACAAATTTTTAGAACAAGTAGCAAAAACTGAGCGTATGTTATCTATACATAACGTGTGAATAAATTGTTTTTGTGTAAGATCAATATAGAAGTATTAGTATAGAAATTCCTTTCAATATAATAAACAATAATCTTTATAATAACATGTTTGATCCCAACAGTATCCTTGTGTCTAAGTGAAACGTGATACTGGTATCTCAGTATTAATATTCTTGAATAAACTTCTTTTCTTTGTTAGTATGTCAACGGCACAGAATGTATTTTTCAACACTTATAGTTAATAGGAAATATGCGTGGATTTCAATTGCATCCATCTATTTATCATGGCATGCAAACATGTGCATGGGTATGGGGATAGACTACACCAGACATTTGTAAAGTAATATTCATGGATTCTCCAAGGTTTTGGGTCATAATCATGTATATATATATTTGAAATATCATATTTGGTTTCAGCAGTCACTTCAGTATAAGCTGTCTACACATAAATTGTTATTTAATATCTGTTGTTATCGGAGTAACATTGATATGTTACTGCAGTTTTAGAGATATCCTAACTCGATCAGTCCTAATATTTGATTTACACTGACGATGGAAAAAGAGGGTCCGTTAAATTTCCTAGACATGACAGTTAAACGAGATAATGAGTTTCTCTCAACGTCTATTTATGGGAAACTATTTTCTGTGGCTGTTCCACCACACAATAGATCGTGTCACCCATTGGAAACAGACATTATCTGCCACATTTCTATTTAGAGCTTTAAAACTCTGCACTCACGATTATGATTTAAGATCAGAGTTATTTTTTTTAAACAAGTAGCTAGAGACAAAAGCTATACTCCCGAAAACATTGATTGACTGTACATAAAACATAGCAATAAATTAAAAATGGCATCATCTACAAAGTTAAAGGGAAGGATAACGTTGACAACATGAGGGTTTGTTTGCCATATGATCAAGGTTTATCAACAAGAATAGGCAACATAATTATATATTTAGGTAGAAAACTATAAAGTGAATGAGTCGGTCTTAGCAGAACACGTGGCAGGCACATATTATGTTATAGACTGAAGTAATGTTAAATTGATCAATCAGGTGGAGTAGTAGTAGTATCGCATGACTATCCGGGAGTAGGACTGGCGTCCTAGTCCGGACACAGGATGAGCATGCTTCGGTGTGACGGGGATTCGAACCCGCGACCCGGAGATTGCGAGTCGAATGCCCTAACCACGTGACCACAAAAAGGTGGGCTATGTTTAGAAGAAATAAAATACTGGACTTATGTTTTATAAACTCTGGGTGTTTAAGTCTAGATAGTGCCAAAAGAATGCAAATGATTTGGGTAGCTATATAGGTCTTAATCCTGAAGAAGGTGCCGCAAGACAACCGAAACATGTAGTCTTTTTAGGGCTGGTCCCTTTTTGTAATAAAGTATTTATTATGCATTTATTTAACTTTGTACTCTTTTCTTAATTGTATATATATGTATTGTACAAGTGCCTTTTAATTTATTTAACTGGTATTCAAGGCTTAGCCAACACAAATATATACAAAGAACTTATAAAAAAACATAACTGGTGAGCTCGGGTGCATTTTGTGATATCAGCACTTTATTAATCTTCGTTTATTTATTTCAAATTTCAAAATTTTGTGGGAAAACGATGATCATTATTTCTCTTTTGTCATTTACCAGTTTTTATGTAGTTTTTAATTATAATTCCTAAATTAAAAATATCGTAAGATAGAATATACGAGCGAGGTAGATTTTCTTCATTACGTGTACATTGTGGTTGAATTTTTGTAACACACTGCCGTTCTGAGATCTCACATTCGAACGTATGAGGTGACACATCTCTCTTATTATTTACAACCTGCTGATTATTAGTTAATGATTAGATGATGTTTCGCTCAATGAATCTTATATGTATAAATACCGCAGTTAAATACTGCCACATTGTTGCCCGATGAAGGCTTCGGTAAGATGGCCGAATGCTCGTAAATAAAAGTATTTTAACGTAGGAAAATGTCCGTGTATAATTCTACATATTAATCTATCTACGTTATTCAAGAAAATATGGTATAGATCAACATCAAGCACATGTTGATATTAAATAAGTAAGAATCAAGAACAGTAATAAGCAAAACTTTCATGAAGTGTTTTGCAATCGAATACTAACAGCAAAAGAAAAGGCTTAAGAGCACATGTAAATGCAAAGACTAAAAATGACCTTTATTTTTATTCAAAAAGATGAAAGTACTATGATCATACAGATACTGGTTGGCTTCCAAATTCATTGGTTAACTGGTCTGACTAACAGAGCAGATAGTAGACTTCTTCACTCTACAAGAAATGAAAGTACTATGATCATACAGATACTGGTTGGCTTCCAAATTCATTGGTTAACTGGTCTGACTAACAGAGCAGATAGTAGACTTCTTCACTCTACAAGAAATGAAAGAATTATGATTATACCCACACTGTTAAATCAGACAAAAGTTCTAGTGTAATACCCCAAAATAATGGATTACGTACGTCAGTGACCACTTCCATTATGGATATTCAAAGGTTCAAACAGAGATTAGCCTCAGCTCATACTAACTCGTACAAATCTCTTTATCACCCTTCTACTTAGATATACCCCGCACTCCTGGTGACACTAACACAGAGGCATGCATGGTCATGCAAGCACAAGCTCTGTGAAATGGTCACTGTGGTATGCCACACTGGTCTGAAGTGAGGGTTAATGTGAGTTTACGGCTATTCACGTGTTCTTCATAAGGTCGTCAGCCAAATACAGTATATCTGCACTATATTTCTAAAGTTATCCGAATATAATTAAATAAAATGGTATTTGCTTTCAGAGATATAAAATGAGTACTATATAGCAACTCTTCAATTGCTAAATTCCCCCTTTCTTATCCCAGAGTTTTCCTAAACCCGGACTTTAAAACTTCAACAGCAAAAAGCCAAATTAAGTAATCAATGTAATTGTATTTTTTTTACTAATCACCACCTTTGATCACATGTAAGACGCCATTACATGTACTCAACGACAAACGGGGTAATTTTATTAAAACACAAAGATCCCAACAGCTAATAAGATAAAATGAAATAAATCAAAGAAAATTAAAAATTAAATAAAAACTAAATGAAATTAGATAATATAAACTACACTGAGTGGTCACAAGTAAATAGACACCACCTTTTCAGAAAAAAAATTAAATTTATCAGTGATATTCACATGA
>NW_013668271.1:10311-11419 GCF_000517525.1 Limulus polyphemus
TCATGTGAATATCACTGATAAATTTAATTTTTTTTCTGAAAAGGTGGTGTCTATTTACTTGCGACCACGCTGTGTAGTAGTCTGTTTATTTGACAGCACTATATTGCCACTCGAACACAGAATTGTGATTTTGGTATCGAGTGGTAATCCGGCAATAATTTAAGTTCAGTTAACTATAAGTTAACTAGTGTTTGAAAAGAACCATGTTACGATGGCAGTTAGCAAGTCTGATGTGGTAAGCTGGACGTAGTCTATGTCAGTATGGACAGAACAGGTGGAAATGCTAACACACATGGTGAATGATCTACTAGCAAAAGAACCTATGTCTCCCACCCCTCAACCTGAACCACAAATGTGGAGAGTTCATTATACCTACAGACTTGTGGAAAATTCATCGATTTACGTCACCACAGTCAACCCACTACCCCTACCTGTTTAGAAGTTTGATGATAAGTCGGAGTTTAATGTCTTAGAGTTTCTTTAAAGTTTAGAAAGACATTTTTATATGTATCAAGTACCTGAGAATAAATGAGTGTGTTACGACAGCGGAAGTCACATGACGCTAGTAACACGTCATGAGTTTCTAGAAGGATCATGACTTTTCCTGGTAGCTCTAGTCTTTTCTAGGCGCCCTATATTTTAGTATATAAGCCCAGCAAATAAAGCGGAGATAAAGAAATTGCAGATAGACAGATATAGAGACAGATAATTGAGTCAAGCGAGCGGTAGTGACGGGAATATAAAGTGTGTGTTTTGTTATCGAGATTGCAAACGTATTGATTGTGGAAATTCTGTGTATTGCAAAGTTGTATTGAGAAAGAATAAAGGACTTGTATCACTGAAGTTTCTCGGAAAGAATCTATACAGGAAATTAACAAACGAACAGAGATGTAACAAATTGGTGTCAGAGAGTGGGACGGAAAAAAAAGATGAAGATGGAAACGAGAGGTGGCAAATCAAACTACATTTTAGCAGATTTGATGGTAGCAATACAAGAAGAGCAAAAGAAACAAGAAGAACGAGAAATGAAACAAGAAAAGAGATTACAGCAGTGGCAAGAAAACCTGCAACAGTGGCAGCTCGAACAGCAAAATAAGTAAGAGAGATT
>NW_013668271.1:11440-12347 GCF_000517525.1 Limulus polyphemus
AAGGACTTGTATCACTGAAGTTTCTCGGAAAGAATTTATACAGGAAATTAACAAACGAACAGAGATGTAACAAATTGGTGTCAGAGAGTGGGACGGAAAAAAAAGATGAAGATGGAAACGAGAGGTGGCAAATCAAACTACATCTTAGCAGATTTGATGGTAGCAATACATGAAGAGCAAAAGAAACAAGAAGAACGAGAAATGAAACAAGAAGAACGAGAAATGAAACAAGAAAAGAGATTACAGCAGTGGCAAGAAAACCTGCAACAGTGGCAGCTCGAACAGCGAAATAAGTAAGAGAGATTACAGCAGTTGTTGGAGGAAAAAGAAAAGAAACAAGAAGAACGAGAAAATAAACAAGAAGAGAGACTACAGCAGTGGCAACTGGATCAAGAAAGGAAACAAGAAGTACAAATGGAAAAGCTTAGTAAATTTCAAAGTGAATTAGATATATTAAAGGATGATTTACTGCCAATGGCCGTCAATTAATCAATCACGTGAAACACTGTGGAAGAACATTAAGAGCTGGGTGTTGAAAGCAGGTAACAGAAAGCACCCTACCGCCACTATTTTGGTTCGCTACCTCTTCCTACAAAGTCACCCTAACCATCGCACAGTGTATACTATGTTTTAGGTACATACACATTGAGTTCTTAAAGCTTATACAAACTTATATTGAGTTAATAATGAATATTGTAATAATATGTTATGTTATAAATAAATTTTGTGAAAGTTAGTATTTTTGCGTTCTTTATCATAGCATCCACCCCACATTTTTAAGTTCATAGCCGGGACAAAGGACGGGTACTTCAGTTTGTTATAGAATAAAACAGAGTTTATAGATATAATTTAACGTTGGCGTGGAGAGATAACTCACCTGTTACATAGTGTGTGATATCCTTGATAT
>NW_013668271.1:13196-13703 GCF_000517525.1 Limulus polyphemus
CAAACAAATACATTAACTCGTTAGCTGTGCACGATTACTTTTAAAGTAACTCTCCAGCGGCTCAGCGTTGTGTTTGAACCTGGCTTCGATACCCGAGATAGGCCTAGAACAGATAGCTCAGTATGTAGCTTTATACTTAACAACAAACATGTAAACAAAACCTTCGTAGTCTAAAACAGTATTTGCAGTGTTGGGTCAACTTAAGAAACCTGGAATAGTTCTTAAGCTACTATAGTATAGTACAAAGTAGGCTTTATGTAAGTACTTATTAATTATCAAGGTGTAAGAAATTTAAATATAGAAGTTAACCTTCGTAGTATAAAACAGTATTTGCAGTGTTGGGTCAACTTAAGAAACCTGGAATAGTTCTTAAGCTACTATAGTATAGTACAAAGTAGGCTTTATGTAAGTACTTATTAATTATCAAGGTGTAAGAAATTTAAATATAGAAGTTAACCTTCGTAGTATAAAACAGTATTTGCAGTGTTGGGTCAACTTAAGAAACCT
>NW_013668271.1:14577-30843 GCF_000517525.1 Limulus polyphemus
AAACAAACAAACAAATACATTAACTCGTTAGCTGTGCAAGATTACTTTTAAAGTAACTCTCCAGCGGCTCAGCGTTGTGTTTGAAGGCTTATAACGCTAAAAACCTGGCTTCGATACCCGAGATAGGCCCAGAACAGATAGCTCAGTATGTAGCTTTATACTTAACAACAAACATGTAAACAAAACCTTCGTAGTATAAAACAGTATTTGCAGTGTTGGGTCAACTTAAGAAACCTGGAATAGTTCTTAAGCTACTATAGTATAGTACAAAGTAGGCTTTGTGTAAGTATTTATTAATTATCAAGGTGTAAGAAATTTAAATATAAAAGTTATTGGCACTTAACTAACATTGATAAAAAACAATGCTAAATGTATCAATAATATTAATCAAGAGAGAAAAATCTCAATTTCAAAAGGCTTTGGCACATCTGTTTGATTCCAGATAAAGTACCAGTGGGCTTATCCACATAAGTTGAGTACGTTATATTAAAATGATTTTGTAGTTATATTTAATATTTCTCAAATGACGACAGGAATTCTGGGTTCGTTGTTTCATACTATTACGCTATCCGACGATTCATTACTTTACTTCATATAAATGCGATTTGTAATAATGTTTTCTATTTAATGTTCAATCTTTTGATGACAGTTTGTTAAAAAAACAAACAAACATCGGCCGCTTAGTTCTTAATTTATATTTAACATAACCATTTTCATTGATTTATTATTTTCTTGGTTTGTAATTAAGCACAACGCTACACAATGGGCTGCACACCACGGGTATCAAAACCCGGTTTCTAGCGTGGTAAGTTCGCAGACAATATCGAGGTGCCACTGGGGGGGGGGGGTATTATTTTCTTATTACTAAACAATGACTTTTGTTATAAAACTTGCTTCTCATCGTAATTCCTGTTGTTACGTTTTCTTTCTAACTGTTGCATAATTCTATTATGTAAAAACATTACGTAACATGCTTATTATTACAGTTATTTCAGGGTAAGCTATATTTATAATATTACGTTATCAGATGATTCATTAATTCAAATAAGATAAATAACATTTGTAATTGTGTTGTTATTTTTTGTGTCGTCTTTACTCTTGTGATAACAGTATGTTATAAAAACATCTTAATGACAGTGTGTTCGTGGAAAAAGAACAATTTTCAAAGAAGGGACAATTATTATCTTCCTCTTTGGTCTGCATAAGCTCATGAATCTTAAATGTTTGTAGAATTGTCACAAATAACCTGCACTTTACTCAAGTAGTCATTTTTATTCTTACTCTTAACAAAAATGACTACTTAAGTATCGTAGTTCGAAAATTCATGCAAGTAAAGCAGATAATAGCTATTTCACGTTAGTTTATACAAAATGAATTTCTTTTGGAATGTTTTTTATTCTCTCAGTTGAGGTCGGATTCTATGTATACACGTGTATGTATTACTGTCACTTAAGGTCAGGTTCTATGTATACACGTGTATGTATTACTGTCACTTAAGGTCAGGTTCTATGTATACATGTGTGTGTATTACTGTCAGTTGAGGTCAGGTTGTATATATATATACATATGTGTGTGTTGCTCTCAGTTGAGCTCAGGTCCTACATATATGCCTAATGCTTGCTATTTCTTAAATCATACGAGTACTTCACTTCATAGGTCAAAGTTTTTATATATAAGGCACAGTTTCTTTTGGTGTCTTATAGGTTTGTTATATTCATTTGTTTTTTTCTTTGTTAGCTTTCGCACAATACTACACGAGGGTTATCTGCGTTAGCTGTCCCTAATTTGGATGTGATAGGCTATAGAGAAAGTACTTAGTCAACATCACACATTGCCAAAGAATGATAGTAAGTTAATCGCTTCAAAATGTGTGATATTTACAAGTAATAAAAGTCTGTAACGTTATTAAAGCGGTACGGTCTAAAGTTGTATACTTTATATATATATTTATCTTGTGCTTTTCTGTATATCCAGCATCTGGAACTGAAAAAACAAAACAAAAAATATTCTTGAAACAACTGACTCATCTTCACTAATGTGTTAAAGAAACATTTACTGATAGTATCTCAAGACTAATAGATCTCATATATGTACTTAGATACACAGCTAAAAGTACATGCTTAAGTGAAACATTTGGAAAACATTATTGTGTTCAGTAACTGACGTACTGTAAGTGACATGAGAAATCGTAAGAAATCAGTTCCAAGGCCTATCTGCGCTAGCTGTTTCGTATTTTTTAGGAAATAGCCTTGAGAAAAGGCAACTATCTAACATCAACCACCGCCAACTCTTGCGCTATTCTTGTCAGAGCGAATAGTGGGATTTAACCGTCAGTCTTATAATTCGGTACGAGAACAATGGAACCTTAGCTCCACAATAAAGTACATTAATTACTGTGTCGCACTCAGTTCGTGTTGCATTCATTTCCTGAAAATTATTATTCTAAAGAATAGAACCTTAGACAAATCATCATTGTGTCATTTTATATAACGTTATCACATAATTACTACTATGCCTGGTTACTTTGACGTGATATCAAGATATGTGGTTGAAAATAATTGAAACCCTTTGGTTTTCTATTATTGTATTACGTTATTATATGTGACAAGCACTTCAAATGAAAACAATGAACAACTCAACTTCAGAAAAATGTTGATTTAACTCTTTTCAAATTTAGTGGATTTCATCAATTTAAGTAAGGAAGTGTCGTCGACTTATCTTAACCCTTCAACTGCGGTTGACATCATATGATAGAAGCATTTTACGCGCAACATTTTGAATGGTCCGCAGCAAAAAAATCGCGAATCTTTGCGCATGGGGTAGTAGGCAGATTTACACAAGCCGCAAACGAAGGGTTAAAGATCTATTTGTCCTGATTGTAAAAAATAATATGTTGAAAGTCAAAATATTAAAATTTTATAGTTGTTGAGTGAAAATTGTTTTTATGATTTTTTTTTATACAATTTTAACCAGATATGTTTAAATTAGTTTAGTCGATGATGTCATTAAGTTATCAGGAAGTAGGTTAGTAAGTACTAATATCAGAGTGTGCTTATAGTAGGATATAAAAAACACCCTCACACGTAAATTTTCTTCAACGTATTAACTCCAAACGATATCGAAAAAATTAGCTTTAAAAAATTAATACATTGTTAGAAGATTAAGTGTTACCATTCTTAACTGATATTTAACATTTGAAATAAACTACTGAATGTATTAATCTATTAAATTTACCGAACAACCTTTGTAAGTTGGAGAAAGATTATACATCAGACAACATTAAAGGTTATATATTAGAGAGCATTAAAGTCGTCATGAAAGGTTATATATTAGACAACATTAAAGGTTATATATTAGACAACATTAAAGGTTATATATTAGAGAGCATTAAAGTCGTCATGAAAGGTTATATATTAGACAACATTAAAGGTTATATATTAGAGAGCATTAAAGTCGTCATGAAAGGTTATATATTAGACAACATTAAAGGTTATATATTAGACAGCATTAAAGTCGTCATGAAAGATTATATATTAGACAACATTTAAGGTTATATATTAGACATCATTAAAGGTTATATATTAGGCAACATTAAATGTTATATATTAGACAACATTAAAGGTTATATATTAGGCAACATTAAAGGTTATATATTAGACAGCATTAAAGTCGTTATGAAAGGTTATATATTAGACAACATTAAAGGTTGTATATTAGACATCATTAAAGGTTATATATAAGGCAACATTAAAGGTTATATATTAGACAACATTAAAGGTTGTATATTAGACAACATTAAAGGTTATATATTAGACAGCATTAAAGTCGTTATGAAAGGTTATATATTAGACAAAATTAAAGTCGTTATGAAAGGTTATATATTAGACATCATTAAAGGTTATATATTAGACAACATTAAAGATTATATATTAGACAGCATTAAAGTCGTTATGAAAGGTTATATATTAGACAACATTAAAGGTTATATATTAGATAGCATTAAAGAAGTTCTGTTGAAAATCAAACGTATTGCAGTGAGTACTTTGTAACCTACCCGAAATGCACATTTTTAGACGAAATTTGCAGATGCCAATATTATGTTCCTAGTTATGACACTAGAATTGTGTAACGTATTCATTCTGCTTCATAAAAGGTAACATACAATACCTGATGTTCACATCCTGATTGGTTAGATTTAACTAGGGTTATGAGATCCTTTCTATAACATAAGTTATCAATATTAACAATATCGAAAATTTTAATACTAGTAATAAATGAGAATCGAAAAAAAATTGTCAATAGTCTGGAAATAGTAAAATATTTATCAGTATGTAGTGTAAATTTAACCCTAATTTTTCGTCGCTGTATTTTAATTCAACCTTATCTATAGTTTCAGAGAAGACAGTGACTAAACCACCACACAATCTCGTTACTTATCACCTGAAAAGACACAAAAGCATCCGAAAGCCCCGGACTCCCTTCACCACACAGCAGCTGCTGACACTAGAGAGGAAGTTCCGAACAAAACAGTACCTATCCATTGCTGAGCGAGCCGAGTTCTCCAGCTCCTTAAGCCTAACGGAGACGCAAGTTAAGATCTGGTTCCAAAACAGAAGAGCGAAGGAAAAACGACTGAAGGAAGCCGAGCTGGAGAAGCTTCGAATGTCAGTTAAGCCGTTGCTTCCTTCAACTATTTCCTTAGGTTTCCATACAGCAACTTCTTCTCTGTTAACTCCTTTCCATTTCCATGCTGAACCCTACAGGAGGTTACCACCCTTGTCTCTTCCCATTCAGATGGGTGCAATGTACACTATACCCAACCAACAGCTAGCAGAGCTTACAGTATGCTCTAGGTAACGTAATATATCTTGATATAGATATATTAGAAGATGACCAGAGATCAGAATGTCTGCCAGGTAAATTTTACAGATGTGACTTTAAACATACAAGTGGTTAGATAAGAATTATCTTCATTTTTTTTTCATGAGTGACAAATAAAAAATCCTCAGGAGATAGATTGGGATCCATTCATCTTACTCATTTTATCTGGATAAAATGATTATTGAAACGTTTTCCTACACTTCTTTGTTTCGTTTTCTATAATCTTCTGAAAAGGAGGAGTGCCAAGTTTGTTGGTACTTGTTGTTTAAGAAGTATCCACTTAACTTATGAAGAATATGAAGTTTTCAAACACTATTTGTGGTATAATATATATATTTCTGTACACCGTTTTGTCTCTAACAGTGATATATCGTTACGTACAACATTTAAGGTACAAGTTTGTACAGATATAAATATATTATCCCACGAATAGCTGTTCCAAAACTTCATATGCCTTTGTTGGTAAGACTCATTCATCTCTACAAAAATAACGTTAGTTATAATTTCCATTTTACATAAACCTATAAAGGCAGCTTACTCGTTGAAAACAAAAAGTTAATAAAGACATTTTTCTGAAAAATATTTGGATAAGCACTTGTGGTATTGAACAGATTTAAGTAAATGAATAAGCCTTTTAATCTAACAACAACAACAATTCACACTGTGCATACACGTGTAGACGAAATCACAATTGTTTCTATTAAAGCTTGTTTAACTCCTCAGCTTTCCTTCTCTCAAGATCGATTTCCGTTGAACTAAACACATTGATCTTCAATATGATCTTCTTTTTCCACGATCTCCCAGTTGAACTGAACCAGGAAAGCGCACATGAATTCAACAGGTGAACTCAGTTTCTTTGTCCAGTCTACAGCGTAAACCCGTAATCTTCGTTATTTCACATCATTGGTCGGATGTTCAATTTAGACAACGTCATCTTGGCCACCAAAGATATTATAATGGTAAGCGTTTCAAAACGAGTGTTATACGTTACTGCATTATCCTTTCGTGCCGAATTCACATTATCTACTGTTAAAAACAAAGAAAGAATACAACTAGAACAGCGCATTTTTTAACGACTTTATGGACCACGTGTTTGTGCTAATACTGCAAACAAAGTAAATATATTAAGCAATTATTTATAACTAAAGCAGATAGAAAACGTGAAATGTCTGCGTATCACGCTTTATACTATGTATTTGGTATCAGCTTAAAATCGACTTATAAGCTTATTATAGAACATATAGATCAATACAATGAATGCACTATCGGTTTAAGTTGATGGTCAAAGGAAAATGTTTACGAAAAAACATCTGTTAGATGTTACTTACAAACAAGTGTTATAATAGTAAAATCGTGTGCATTGCTAACATTGATCTTTTTCATATTATTTCAGTAGATTTATAGTTTTTGCTTTTATAATTAATCTTTAGGCATTCGTTTGTTTGAAAATAACGAAATATGATGATTTTAATAGAATATAATGTTACTCTATAATGAATGAAGGATTCGGACATAATAAATAGTTTCCATTTTGAAATAATTTATTCTTTCACTTATATAAAACCTCAAAATGTATTGAACAGATATTGTTAATATATATTAGTTAAATCACCGAGTTAACGATACAGTAACAGACAGTAACAACAAAGGGCTTATAAAGGTGGATAGTCGGATAAGTTTAATAATACATATAATGAACAGTAGCATATTATTATAATTTACACTTTTAAATTTAATTTCCATGACATGCTTTTGCATTTTCTTGTATTTTATATGTAAAACACTTATTGCTAATTCTGTAATCTATAATTAATGTATTGTATAACATATATTCACCTTGAAAAGGACGCATACTTAAACCTCTAAACAATATACAATAATTTAATTTTCGTGTCCATCTTTATAAAATGATTTGCCTCACTAAAATTTAGATGTTTTTAGGATAAGGATATAAAAAGTTCATGACAAAATGTTTGATTTATGCATATTATTACTATCATGCAAGATTTCAGTTTGTAGGCTCTGAAAAACTAGCTTAGTGACTATTTTGTATGCGGCCAAGGGGGAAAGCATAGACAAGCATTACCATAGTAGGTAAGGTATAATAGGGTGTCAAGCACACTGTACTCTTCAAGTTTCAAAGACAGAAAAAGATCTTATGATCAATGTATGCTAAACGAAAACATATGAGAATTTCATACATTAGTCAGTTTGCAATGAATGATTAGCTTAAAGTTGAACTCTAACACTTGAAGTTTGGTGAATATATGTTTCAGTATGTGTGACAACAGTCTTATTTAGAGAGTTTGCAATGAATGATTAGCTATAAAGTTGAACTCTAACACTTGAAGTTTGGTGAATATATGTTTCAGTATGTGTGACAACAGTCTTATTTAGAGAGTTTGCAATGAATGATTAGCTATAAAGTTGAACTCTAACACTTGAAGTGTGGTGAATACATGTTTCAGTATGTGCGACAACAGTCTTATTTAGAGTTTATAATTTTACATATGTACTTTACTGATAGTATATCTATACGAAACTTGTGTTAGTCAGCATTATGTATAAAGTCAGCAAGAAACAAGCTCTAGATTTGTGAAAGGTAAGGATATAATTTTCTACAATAGTCATGGTTAAACATAGTTCTTGACATAGATCTTTTACAAGTACACTATTGTATATTATTTAGAGCGTTATTTTTCAGGACGAATATATGTTATACAATACATTAATTACAGAAATGAAAACTACTGAATTAGCGATAAGCGTTTTGCGTATAAAATACAAGAAAATACAAAAATATGACATGCAAATAAAATGTAGAAGTGAAAACTACAATCATACTAGCGTATAGCCTATCAGAAATGACGGGGCAAGTACTACCACCCCCACCCCATAGTATACCGAATCTCACATTTCATAGCTAACTGAAATAAATAAATTTGGCGAAATCAAGCTTTACTAACAAAGAGGCAGAAAAGTGCAGTTGAGGTAGTCACGTCGGTAAATTCCTTTGTTAGCCAATCAAAATTAAGATCATTCATGAAATGAATTATTGGTAAAAATCAATTAGATTAACAACTTCTAATATATAGAAAAACAAGTGCGTTTTGGTAACACTACGTTTCAACAATGACTATTATGTTATGTTTCTTAGCAACAAAAGTATAAACTAATTTTGTTGTTATTCTATGTACTGAAAGGATAAAATAAAACGTATAGACAACCAAACTGGAAAAATATGTGTTGACTAGCTAGAGTACCCGTCCCCGTGGACGAAAGTTATGTAAATTTCATGTAAATTAATGAAAGGTAATCTTAGGACATGAAAAGTTGCTTCCTTTATATGTAATTGTAAAAAACAAAAAACGCACAAACGCCAATAAAAACAGCAAAACACAAAATGTGAAACCTCAAACTTGTATGTATCTCTGCATGGATCCAACAAACCTTCATGCCAACTTTGGTTAAGATTCACCAACAAGGGGCGAAGTAGTGGTAAAAAGCGCAAAAACGTCCATAAAAACCGCAAAAGGCAAAATGAAAAACTGAAAATGTGTATGTTCCTCCCGTGGACCTAATGAACCTTCATACCAATTTTAGTGAAGCTCTATCCACACCATGCGAAGTAGTTACATGGACAGACAACAGACAGTACTATTACATTTATATAGATCTCTCAATTTAGTATCTCCGTTGAGGTTTTTTGTTAAAAGTATTGGCGATATAACAGTAAATAGCTTAATTCAGAAACGATTTAAGTTTAAAATTGAATTGGTATTTTTACCTTCATGATAAAGTTTATGGAATTGGCTCTAGGCTAGTAATCCCACACTATGTCTTTACATTAGGCACATTAGACCAACACTCACTACACTTATAAGATTTCACGGCACTCCCCCCCCCCCGCCAAACCTCACAGCCCCTTGCACCCCCGTCACTAAAATCGTAATGAGAAGACAGTAATCAAACTATTCTATTTGGATAAGTACATTTTGGCTTTTATGACTCCTCCTATTTCGAGAATCGAGAGAAATCAAGCGTGACGTGACACACATTGTCTTTTGTATAGGTTAGATGCTACTGTACATTACACGTGTTAGTAACATTACCCAACTATAGAAACACCATCCACCTTTGTAAGCCCCACGTTGTTACTGTCTGTTTCAGTTCCATTATATCTGTGACTTAACTAACATATATATTAACGATATATATTTAAAACATATTGGGGTTTTGTATAAGTGAAAGAAAAACCTATTTCAAAATGTATAATGTTTATTATGTCCGAATTCTTTGTTCACTATGGAATAACATTATAATCGTATGTCATTAGTTTCAAACAGAAGAATGCCTAAAGATGAACTATAAAAGCAAAAACTATAAATCTAATGAGGTAATATGAAAATGATCACGTGGAAAATACCAAATAACACGTCGTCTTTCTTCCTCTCGCTTACATTCCACAACGTTAATTTTTCTACCTATAACATTCTTTGGATAATTCTATACAATTAAAAATGATTTTATATTCTTAATCTCAGATTTTTTTCACCTCAAGATGAACAAATGTCGCGCTTATGTGAAGCAAACACGAACATTTTATTTTACGCATATAAGAGGATTATGAAATATTTATATGAGTTTGTCAATCATAATTAGTTTATGTTCTAGATATTATCACCAAAACGTAAGAACTTTACTCATATTTACATCTCTCATTTGTTTCATTTTAAACTTGAAAAAAAAATCCTATCTTATACCGATTGCTCCAATACCAAAACAATAAACTTTTTAAAATAACTCCAGTGTGTTTGTTTGTAACTAAGCACAAAGCTACGCAATGGTTTCTAGCGTTGTAACTCCGCAGACATGCCGCTGTGCCATTTGGGAGAGGGGGGGACTCAGGTGGGAAGAAAGCATGGTTTCTAGCGTTGTAACACCGCAGACATGCCGCTGTGTCATTTGGGAGAGGGGGGGAGGAACTCAGGTGGGAAGAAAGCATGGTTTCTGGCGTTGTAACACCGCAGAGATGCCGCTGTGCCATTTGGGAGAGGGGGGAGGAACTCAGGTGGGAAGAAAGCATGGTTTCTGGCGTTGTAACTCCTCAGACATGCCGCTGTGCCATTTGGGAGAATAGGGAACTCAGGTGGGAAGAAAGCATGGTGTCTAGCGTTGTAAATCCGCAGAGATGCCGCTGTGCCATTTGGGAGAGGGGGGACTCAGGTGGGAAGAAAGCATGGTGTCTAGCGTTGTAACTCCGCAGACATGCCGCTGTGCTATTTGGGAGAGGGGGGACTCAGGTGGGAAGAAAGCATGGTTTCTAGCGTTGTAACTCCGCAGACATGCCGCTGTACCATTTGGGAGAGGGGAGAGGAACTCAGGTGGGAAGAAAGCATGGTTTCTAGCGTTGTAACTCCGCAGACATGCCGCTGTACCATTTGGGAGAGGGGAGAGGAACTCAGGTGGGAAGAAAGCATGGTTTCTAGCATTGTAACTCCGCAGACATGCCGCTGTGCCATTTGGGAGAGGGGAGAGGAACTCAGGTGGGAAGAAAACTACTTAAATGCTTGAAGTTTCCTTAATAAAAAGTAAGTGTACACATATATATGTTGATTACAGTTTTCTATTTCAATCGGTGTTTTAACTTATTGTTATTATAATTGATCAATATTTTACTGTTAGAAGTAACATTTAATGAAAATATTCTCTGTTTATTGGGCCCGGCATGACCAGGTGGTTAGGGAAATCGACTCGCAATCTGCGGATTCGAATCCCCGTCCCACCAAAAATGTTCGCCCTTTCAGTCGTGGGGGCGTTATAATGTGACGGTCATTCCCACTACTCGTTGGTAAAAGAGTAGCCCAAGAGTTGGCTAGTCTTACACTGCTAAATTAGGGACGGCTAGCGCAAATAGCCCTCGTGTAGCTTTGCGCGAAATTGATAACAAACCAAACTCTGTTTATTTTTAAGTAAAGTGTTAACATTAAAGCGGTGATGTGTGATAAGAATATTTATCAAAAATGTTAAATTATCGCGAAAAAAGAGTAGTAATCACTATGTTAAAAACTGGTATGAATTATAAACAAATTCTAAAAATATATGTTACAGTACGATGTTGTAGATGATTGTTTGTTATTTTTAAGCACAAAGCTATATAATGAACTATGGATCTGTGTTGTTCCCAGAACGGGTGTAGAAACCTATTTTTCTAGCGTTATAAGCCCTCAGACATCCTGCTGAGCCACTGGAGTTAGGAAGGAGAGGGCGTTGCTGAGGAAAAAAGTTTATTTCTTAATTTAGCATCCAATAAGCTTAATGAAAACACCTGCTAATTCCAGTAAATATATGATCTCATCTTTTTAAAAGTACAATCCTAAAGAAATCACGTTTCACGTGACAAGGAGCGTGTTAAGTAAACGTGAGCCATCTCTGCTTCAGCTAATATCTTTCAGGAAGAATTAAACAAACTTAAAAATAGGGGGAGGGGTGTAATAGCATAGGCCCAGCTGATGCACCTATAACTAAGACCACACAGGTCGCTCGTGCAACAGTTTCAAGGTGTGAATGTGACTAGTAAGATCAGTAGCCCAGACAATAAGCACAACATTCTGGCAGGAATGTAAAAGTTTTATATACAAATATGAAAGTTTTATATACAAGTGTGAAAGTTTTATATACAAATGTGAAACTTTTATATATAAATGTGAAACTTTTATATACAAATGTGAAACTTTTATATACAAATGTGAAACTTTTATATACATATGTGAAACTTTTATATACAAATGTGAAACTTTTGCAAACTTATACAACTTTAGGTGCCAATTGACCAGTCCCATTTGACGGCCTGTACGGCCTCCTGGTGGTCGACACGAACAAGTAATTTAGCAGTTAAATTGTTTTCTACCATAGTTTCATTAGTAATTATCCAGTTAAAGCTTATATACAACAGCTAGTCATTTAATTAATTGACAAGCAAAATAATAAAAAAAAATAGAACAAAACTCTCTGCATATCGTTATCAGTTTCATGTAAATTTTAGCCTCCATGTTCTATATTAGGTCCTTGTAAACAATTCTTACTGCTTTGATATCTGTGGTGTATCGTGATACACAGCATTGTAATTTAAAAAGATTTTATTTCGATTAGTTTACGAACAACCTTACCCATTATGGTCACAATCGAAGAAACCGTAACCTTTAGTTCCACACGTAAGGGTTGAAAGTTGTGACATTTTGTTAGTATGGACTTAATCGCTAAACTGAAAAGCGGGGTAACAGTTATTCATTGTAATAATATTCTACGGGACCAGTATAACTCAGAAATGTGTTACTTTTCAACAGTTGGCGTCTTTCGAAATGACAATACGCTGTATGTGTGGTTACAGACTGTTTTACATGAACAAGTAGAAAGTTATCTCCTCGAGCTCGTGAAGACATAGGTAATTAAACTGTGTATAAAACACATGCAATGTACACCTAAATGTCAGTTGATGATTAGGGCGCGCCATCGCTTCGTTTAGAACACGTTAGTATGTATAGAACACGTACAAACACTTAGATGTCATTTTACTGTGAAGATGTACTCATGCTTCGTTTAAAGTATCTATGGAAAACATGAAAACATTTGTACGTCAGTTGACGGTTATGGTACACCAACACTTCGTCTAAGACTTCCATAGAATAAAACATGAAAACATTTGTACGTCAGTTGACGGTTATGGTACACCAACACTTCATCTAAGGCTTCCATAGAACACATGCAAACACTTGTACGTCAGTTGACGGTTAGGGTCCACCAACACTTCATCTAAGGCTTCCATAGAACACATGCAAACACTTGAACGTCAGTTGACGGTTAGGGTGCACCAACACTTCATCTAAGGCTTCCATAGAACACATGAAAACACTTGTATGTCAGTTGACGGTTAGGGTGCACCAACACTTCATCTAAGGCTTCCATAGAACACATGCAAAAATTTGAACGACAGTTGACTGAGAAGACACATCACAGCCTCTTTTGAAGTGTCTATAGAACACATGCAAACTCTTTAACGCCAGTTGACTGTGAATATGTACCATTGCTTTGTTTAAAGTATCTGTACAACACATGCAAACGCTTGAATGTTAGGTTACGTATAGGAAGTGCCATTGTTTTGAAAGCCACGTAGTATTGCTTCTTTTAAAGTAGCTATAGAACCCATACAAATATTTGAACGATGAGGACGTACTCTCGTTTCATCTAAGGCATTTATAGAACACATGAAAACACTTGAACGCCAGTTTACTGTGAGAACATACATGTGTATATTTACAGCATCTGTAGAACATTTGCATACACTATTTCGCTAGTTGATTGTGAGGACGTACCAACAGTTCATTTATAGTATCTATGAAACTTATGTAAACTCTTGACACCGGTAACTATAGAAGCCACGCAAACTCTTAAACGTCAGTTGACGATGAGAACGTACTATTGCATCATTTAAGGCATCTATTGAACGCATGGAGACATTTGAACGCCACATTACTGTGACGACATGACATTTATTCGTTTAAGGTACCTATAGAACACATCCAAACACTTGAGTACGTACCATACATTTGATTAAATTGTTTATAGAAAGTATGCATACTCTTGACCACCAGTTGACTCTGAGGACCCACCAACGCTTCTTTTTAAAGAATGTACGGAACACACACAAACTCTTGAACGCCAGTTATATATGAGGATGTATCATCTGTTCGTACAATGTATCTGTAGAACTCATGCAAACATTTGATCGTCAGTTTACGATGAAGACTTGATATTTCATCATTTAAGGCATTTATAGCTCACATGCAATCAGCTAAACACCATTTCACTGTGAGGACTTATCTTTTCTTCGTTTATCGCTCTTTTGAACTTGAGGATATAAATATCTAAAGCATACATGTGAACACTGTTGATTATCAGTTGCTTCGTATGCTTGGAACACATGCAAACACTTAAATGTAAGTTGACGATGAGAAAGTAATATTGCTTTGTGTAATGTATCTGTAGTAGACATGCAAACACTTGAAACACCAGTTTACTGTGAGGACTTACCTTTTCTTCGTTTATCACTCTTTGAACTTGAGGACATAAATATCTAAAGCATACATATGAACACTGTTGATTATCAGTTGCTTCGTATGCTTAGAACACATGTAAACATTAATCGTAAGTTGACGATGAGAAAGTAATATTGCTTTATGTAATGTATCTGTAGTAGACATGCAATCAGTTGAATGTCAAATGGCGATTAGGAACTTGCTTTGTTCAAAGTATCTATAGAACACGTGCCTAAACTAAAACGTCATTTTACGGAATTTTATAGTGATTGGGCATCTCAACAGCAAACAAATATTAGTTCTGAGAAAGGAAACCGGTTATTAAACTTCATAAATAATACCAATTTTGAATTAATAAATTATTCTACGCCTACACACTGTTGTACGGCAACAAATACTTGTGATATACTTGATCTGCGTATAACCGCTGATAATCTAAGCTTAAAATATACAGAATTCCATGTAGGAAAATACCTAGGTATGGCGAACATTTCCCAATATGGATGGATCTCACCCCCCCCCCCATCAAAAAACCAATCACCTAAATTATAACTATAATAAAGCCGACTGGTCAAAATAATAAATACGATTAGACGAAATATTACCAAATTCAATCAACACGAGTGCCACGCGATCAACTGAAATAGATGAATACTGCCAAATGATAGCTGAGTGTATTGCAAAAGCCACAAAAATTGCCATACCAAAACAAACAACACAACAGAACGAATACACGGAAACCACAAACAGGCATGATAAATATGATCAAAGAAAGATGCAGGCTACGCAAATTATACATTAACACAAGAGACATAAATTTAAAACAACAAAGAACACCTGCACGACATCTTTAAAGCATAAAACGATTACGATATGGATGGCCATCACAACAAAAATCCAGTGAATTAAATTGTTTAACAAAACAGTTTTCACACCAATATTTCCAGTAAGCATATCAAGCAAAACAACCGAATCAATAACTACTAACATACTAGACGCACATATTAGAAGGGAAATAACAACGACCCAGATCTCAACAGCAATAAAATCAAACTAAAAATAAAGTACCTGGAGAAAAATGGCATATGAGCCAATTTACTCAAAACGAGACTCAGCTATTACTTGAACGTTAAAGGCACCTTTTAACCTCTTCCTGACATCAGCTTGGAAGCAAGCGAATGTTCTCATGTATTTAAAGGAAGGGAAACCAGCAACTAAACTACAGAGCTGCAGACTAATCAGCTTGACCAGTACAAAACGGTTTCAGGAAATTCGACAAACGATCAATCATTTAATTAAATTAACTGAAACTGTAATAGATAGTTTAAATATAAAAGAGTGGCCGGCCGTTTACCTGCTTGATCCAGAGAAGGCTTTCGATATAATCTGGTACTTAGTTCTACGGTTTCGGATGTTACAGATGGAACTGCCGCGAGGTTTTACTTGCTAGTTATCAAATTTCCTAGATAACAGAAAATTTAGAGTGAATGTAAAGGGCACCTACTCAGAGTATTTCACTCAGGCAGGTGTTCCTCAAGGAGGGGTAGTTATCACCATACATGTCACTAACCAATACAAATTCCTGTTATACATCTCAATTTGTTGATGATGTAGCAATTTGGAAAAGTTCCAATACACCCTCCATAGCAGATGTAAACTTACAACTTGCTCTAAATGAGATTGCAGAATACTGTCAAAAGAAGAGAATAAAAATTCATATACCAAAGGCACAAGTACTAGCACTTACAAGATTAAATAAACTCCTAAAAAAAACATCCCGAAATCTCTCTCCATGGAACCCTTCTCCAGACTGCTACATCAGCAAAATTTCTAGGTCTCACCTATGACTCAAAATTAACATGGCATAAGCACATAACTGAAATTACACACACATAAAATCTGGAGACGAATGAACTAGGTTAGATGTATGTGTGGAAAGAATACAGGAACATTACCCAAAAACATACTGAAAATATACAAAGAGTACATACGGCCAATAACCGAGTGTGCCTGCTCAACATGGATTAACGTTGCACCAAACAAATTAAAACAAACTGCAAACACTACGAAACTCAATCCTCACAAGTGGATACAAAGTCTCACGCACAACATGTTTCTGCTTCTTACATAACTATGCAAACACGACAGGCTTATAAACAATAACTATGCAAGCACGACAGACTTATAAACAATAACTATGCAAACACGACAGACTTATAAACAATAACTATGCAAACACGACAGACTTATAAACAATAACTATGCAAACACGACAGACTAATAAACAATA
>NW_013668271.1:31499-36388 GCF_000517525.1 Limulus polyphemus
ATCTATACTTGTATGTGTGTAGTAATAATTGCCGTTTCCTAACGATATATTTATTGGTATGTGTGTGTGTGGTAGTAATTGTTGTTTTATGTAATGCTATCTATACTTGTATGTGTGTAGTAATAATTGCCGTTTCCTAACGATATATTTATTGGTATGTGTGTGTGTGGTAGTAATTGTTGTTTTATGTAATGCTATCTATACTTGTATGTGTGTAGTAATAATTGCCGTTTCCTAACGATATATTTATTGGTATATGTGTGTGTGTGGTAGTAATTGTCGTTTCCTTAATGGTATCTTTACTAGTGTTTATATGTTTTAGTATATGTGTGTATGTTTTGGCTTAGAGGTATCTATTTTTGTGTGTTTGTTTGGTGGTAGTTGATGTTTTTCATAATGCTATTTATAATGGTGTGTGTGTGTGTCTGTGTGATAGTAATATTCATTTGACAGAATGCTATCTATAGTGATAGGCATGTCTTTGGTAGTAATTGTCATTTTAATTAATGTTACCTATACTTGTATTTATGTACATGTGGTAATAATTGTGATCTTATGTAATGCAGGCCTGGTATGGTCCTGTTGTTAGAGCATTCGACTCGCAATGTATGGGTCGAGAGTTCGAATCTCTTCAGCGAACATGTTCACCCTTTCAGATTTGGGGGGCGGTTATATTGTGAGAGTCAATACTATTCTTCGTTAATAAAAGAATACTCTCAAGATTTGGTAGTAAGTGGTGTTGATTAGCTGCCTTCCCTCTAGTCCATCACTAATACTCTCAAGAATTGATATCACTCCAAATTTTTAAGTAATTTTACCCTTTCATTAAATGTTGCAGAGTGAGTAATTTTATATTTAATTCTGCAACTGTGTATTTAGTTGTGCTTTTAAAATAGAAGGTAATTTCGCACCTTGTCTGTGTGCGAAACAAATAGCCGCTATTTCTTAATTTTACCATTCTTGAATGGTAATCAGATTTATGTGCCTTTTAGCAATCGATGGGATTATATTATTCTTAATACTGAATAACCAAGTACCAGGTGTCTTCGTTTCATAAAAGTAAAACAACTGTGGTGTAATTATTGTCTTTTCCCACAATTCCGATATTATAACTTGACTTACTACAAATATTGCACGTCTTTGTTACTTGTTTTAATTGTACTGTCTTGGGATACATCTACAAATATTGCACGTCTTTGTTACTTGTTTTAATTGTACTGTCTTGGGGTACATCTAGTGTAAGTCTTTGTTACTTGTTTTAATTGTACTGTCTTGGGGTACATCTACAAATAGTGTAAGTCTTTGTTACTTGTTTTAATTGTACTGTCTTGGGGTACATCTAGTGTAAGTCTTTGTTACTTGTTTTTTTAATTGTACTGTCTTGGAATACATCTACAAATAGTGTAAGTCTTTGTTACTTGTTTTAATTGTACTGTCTTGGGGTACATCTACATCTAGTGTAAGTCTTTGTTACTTGTTTTAATTGTACTGTCTTGGGGTACATCTAGTGTAAGTCTTTGTTACTTGTTTTAATTGTACTGTCTTGGAATACATCTAGTGTAAGTCTTTGTTACTTGTTTTAATTGTACTGTCTTGGAATACATCTAGTGTAAGTCTTTGTTACTTGTTTTAATTGTACTGTCTTGGAATACAAATAGTGTAAGTCTTTGTTACTTGTTTTAATTGTACTGTCTTGGAATACATCTTCATTTGTGCATGCACTCTATTCAGTAGCTTCGCTCACATCTAATTTTATGATTTCAGTGTCACAAACAGCATCATCATTGTGAAGTACAAGAATTTACAATTTCATCATTTATGTAACTCCATCTCATCACTGCTCTTAATTTTCGTATTTTTTATCTTTCCTTGTCCATATTCATATGGTAATATTGCAGTATTTTTTATCTTTCCTTGCCATATTCATATGGTAATATTGCAGTATTTTTTATCTTTCCTTGCCATATTCATATGGTAATATTGCAGTATTTTTTGTATTATAAAATTCACCAGATTCGTTTGTTTGATCACTCTAACTGAGCTTTTCCAAAACTTTGCTAGCTCATAGGGTTTCTCTTTATAACATTAGGTGCATTTAACAATACCTTATCCCCTAAATTAAATTTGCTTTTCTATACTTTTGGCTGCTTTGTTTAATGTGCATTAGCTATTTTAAATGCTATTTGAATTTTCTGCAGCATATCTGCTTTGTAGTCTTTATCTACTATATAATTAAATTTTCTAAAGCTACTACATCCGGCATTTGCAATATTACATCTCTTCCAAGTAATAACAAAATATTGTACTGCATAGATTAATTTGCTGTGATTCTATAATCTAATAATAATAATGTAACCTGCTCATCTTATGTTTTCTGATCTGTTTCGTACTATTGTAAAAATATGTTTAATAAAGTTCTGTTGAATCTTACTATTAATCCTTTATCAGCTGAATGGTTAGTAGTTGTCTTTATATTTCCTTCACTAATTTTGAAATGATATTTGTACCCCTAATTCTTAGTAAATATTATGGTATTCTGTATCGAGATACAATTTGGCTTACAAATGTTTTAGGCATAGAGTCTGCTTTCTGGTACAGTAAACATTGTTTCTAGAAATCTGCTTGATAGTCTGAAATGACTAATGTGTATATATTTTCTGAATATGATGTTGGTAATAGACCTAAATATCCAGGGTTAACATTTAAACTGACATAGTTAACCTTCTCATATTTTGTAAAACGGAACTTCCTTAAATATTTACTAGTATTACATTCTTCACACTTAACATAGGATTTACAAACGTATTTCTTATGTTTTCCCAAACGAATAGCTTATTTATTTTAACGGAAGGAGTATCCTGATGAGTGCTCATAACTTTATTTTTCAAGTTGTGTGGCTCACTATGTTCCCTCTTCTTTCAGTTTTTCTGAATATTACATCTGAGTCTAATATATTTCGGGGTATTATTCTTGTAATACTCTATGTCTTAGTTAATTTACTGCTACATCCTTAGTTTCTTCACTAATAACATGATTTATATATTCCATATTTCTTCATATTTGGGATATATATTCTTCACTTCTTTTTTTAGATATTTAATCTCCTAATCTAATCCTAATTGATGTATCTACATTAGAATGTTTTTACCTGGTCTGTGTATTACTTTAAAACCGTAATAATAATGACCACCTTGCTAATCTAGACAATGGGTTTGCTGCATCACTTCTAGCAACTGGTTCTGTGTATATTTTAACTTGGTGTTTTCTCCTTATTATCATTAGCCTTATTTCTTTTATGAAACTTAAATCTACCATTCCTCTGACTGTGTTGTGTTTTGCTAAGAGGATTATATTAGGTCGTCAAGAAATTAATGTTGCGTTTTGGAACACTTTCATTAACTACCCTCTAAAAAAAGGTACATCACGTATAATAGTTAAACGAACTGCCTAAGCGTCACGTTAGTGTAGCTTATATAATGTGTAAAGTTTAGTATACACTAATCCCTTATAGTGATGGCACACGACGAGACACACATTCGGCATGTAATGCTGTTTGAATACAAGAAGGGAAACAACACCTCTGTAGCCACAAAAAATATCAAAGAAGTTTATGGAAATGTATTGAACGTTCTTAGGTGTCAACGATGGTTCAGCAAATTTCGTTCAGGTGACTTTAGTTCTAAAAACTGTGATGGCAGGGGCCGACATGTTTGGAACTGATATTGATGCTCTGAAAACGCTTGTTGAGTCTAACCCAAGGCAACACACTCGTGAAATGGCCCTGGAATTGCATGTCTCTCATGAAACAATATGTAAACATCTAAGGAATATGAGAAAACTCCATAAAGAAGGTGTTTGGGTGCCTCACGAACTCTCAGATCATCATCGTTTCCAACGTGTGAACGTTGCCTCGTCTATTCTGGCACGTGATGCACGTGAACCACCAACCTATTAGAAGAATGAAACTGTCTTAGCTGAAGATGACAGCTACCTTGCCAAAATTTATATTTGTGTCCTACGATTCTCACTGTTAAATATGAAAAAGATGATGCATCAACACTCTCAATTCCCTTTACAATCTTCAACACCTCAATCAGATCCCTCTAACTCTTCTTTTTTCAAGAGAAAACATTTTCAGAGATTTCACGTACAACAACCCTCCATCCCAGGCACAATTCTAGTAACCCTTTTCTGAACCCTTTCCAACAATCTAATGTCTTTCCTAAGGTAAGGAGCCCAAGACTGAACACAATATTCCAAATGTGGCCTAGCCAGTGACCTGAACAATGAAATTATAACCTATTTAGACTTGTATTCAATATTTCTGTAGAGACAACCTAAAATTCTAGTTGCCCTACCACCAGCAACAGTGCAATGCTTGGTTGGATTTAGAGACTGATCGACTATTACACCAAGATCCCTTTCTTTCATAACACTATTAAGGTTATTCTCATCCAAATTATACTTATAATTCAAATTATGATAAAACACATGCATCATCTTGCATTTATTACAATTAAAACCCATCTGCCATTTATTTGCCCAACTCACTAAATGATCTAAATCATTTTATAAAGCAGCAGCATCCTTTTCACAGCTATTAGCACCCAAAACCTTAATATCATCTGCAAATTTAAGTAACTTATTGACTATTCCTTCATCTATGTCAGTGATGTAAATCAAAAAGAGCAAATGTCCTAAGACTGAGCCCTGAGGTACCCCACTTGTGACATTAATCAATTGATTGAACTCCATTTCTAGCAACCCTTTGCTTTCTTCCAACCAGCCACTTTTCTGTCCGATATGCTAACTTATCCCCCACATCTATACAGCTAATTTGTACAAGCCTTTTATGTGCCACCTTATCAAATGCTTTCTGAAAATCCAGA
>NW_013668271.1:37237-77283 GCF_000517525.1 Limulus polyphemus
GACCTAATAGAGCAATGATCACTTGCACCCTGATGTTCCCCAACTCCTCCCTCTCGATGATTTTTGTATTTGAGGTTAACAATAAGTCTGAAATAGCATTGCTTCTAGTTTATCCCTCATGTTTGACTCTAAATTTCCCAATCTATATGTCTGAAATTAAAATCACTCATAATTATGACTTCATTAACAGCTGAAATCTTAATCTCATTGTAAAGTTTCTCACTAATTTCATCAGTATCATTTGGTGATCTGTAACAACTTCCCACTAAAAGCCTTTTCCCTTTATATCCACTAATAGAAACTCAAATGGATTCAATCTCTTTGTTATTATTTTTGATATCCTCAACTTCAACAGGATGTAACTCAGATCTTACATATAAAGCCACTCCTCCCCTTTCTTTAATACTCTATCTCTATTAAATAGCCTGTAACCTTGTATTTCAAAGAAATTTCTGTCATCAAAATCATCTACGTTTAACCATGTTTCAGTTATTTCTATTATATCAAAATCCTTCCTTCCTACCAGTGCTCTGAAGTCATCTATTTTATTTCTTATATTTTTAGCATTACAATAGAAACAACTAAGCCTATCCTTATAACTACTTCTATACTAATTTCCTATGCTAAACTTTTCTCTGCCTGTTATTCGTTTTGCATTTAGTTTTTCCTGGCCCTCATCACTGTCTAGTCCTAGTTTAAAACTTCCCTTACAGACGAGTTAATAGCCTTAGCAAACAAACCAGCTCCTACTCTATTTAAATGTACACCATCCATCCCAAAAAGCTCCCTTCTTCCACTGAACTAATCCCTCAAGTCCAACCAGCCAATTAGCGTATCCTTACATACTAACCTAAGCCTAGCATTTAGCCCTAGTGACCTACTTATAAGTTCATCCTCACAATTAATTCTGGGCAGTATCCCTGACAAAATTAAGTATGGCCTTTCTTTTTAAATGATTTTATTAACCCCTTGTACTTATTAATTAGCTTTCCTGACCTACCTTTTCCTACATCATTATCCCCTACATGCACCACAGAAACTCCATCTCTGCTAGCCCCCTTTATTATATCTCTTATTATATCCTCCACCTGTACCCCTGGGTAGTATCATCTATTTACCTCACAGACTATTCTATCCACATGTCTTATCAAGGAATCACCTATAACTACAACCTCCTTATCATTCACATCCATCTGACCCTTTTGTTTTCCTTTCCTCAAATAGTTCCTCATCTGCAGAAGCAAAGGACTGAAATCTGTTGCTCAACAGAATAAGCTCATTATAATAAAATACACTACTTTTTACTCTAATAGTACTCTTTCTAACTTCCCGAAAGTCATTGTTAGCTGATGTATCCCTTGCATCTAAGAAGTTATCACAAGTCTTGACCTTAGCACATGTATCAAAACTTAAGATCTTTGTTTTTATATGTAGCTTACCTCCAATAATGGATATTTAAGTTTTTTAATTTCATGATATTTTAGAAAATCTAGTCCTAATATGCATAATTTCCTTTTAAATCTATTTGCTTTCACATATGAAATATATGTTAATGTTTTAAGTTTCCAGCTTTTACTTGAACACAATACTTTTTTAATATTCTAAGTGGATGCTCTGATATAGAAATTAAGATACTTTTCAACGCTTCTTTCTATTACTGAACAATGTTCAATTTTTATTTACTAAATCTGTATTTAGCAAAGAAGATCTAGCACTTGTAATAACCAACACCCTACATCTTCTTTTAAACTTACATGATGAACACTTGATCTAGTTATTAGCCCATACTGCTAAAACTTATTCTAGTTTGTTCTCCTATTATTTGCTAAAATTACTTTTTCTTTAATTTCTGTAACTATGTGTTTTTCTGCTGGTTTTAAAAACTCTCGTTTTGTGGATGATTACAATCAAGGAACAAGTAATTATTAGTCTGCAAGTAAAGTATTATAATTGTTTGTAGTCTCTTCTTATAGTCTCTTGTGTACCAAATTTTAAACAATGTTTTTCATTTTATTCTGCTGCATTGCTTTTGGATTTATATCTTGTTAATTCTGCCTGTCGTTTCTTTTATTTTCAAAGTTAATCTGGAACTGTCTGGGTTCTTATACTTGTTATTCTCTACGTTTTGCTCCTATAGTTACGTTGGTTAAATCTAACAGTATTTCTCATAGCACATTTGCTTCATTGATTAGATTACTACTAACCCTTTCACATAATTGGACTTCAATGTATCTTCTATCATTAGCTAATTTAGGTGAGCACAATCTCATCAAAGTTTATTACCTTGTTCCTGCAGTTTATGCCCAAAGGCTCTGACAAGCTTACTTCTTTGTTATGTTAACATGTTTGTTTATTTCATTATAGTGTGTGGTGTTCCAATTATTCTATAGTCCCTTAGTAGCCTGTCCCTTAACAGGTTAAAATCTGGGGTTAGTCTCAACTCATAATGTGCAACAGCAAACCCCTTAGCCTCACCTAACATTCTCAAACTGACTATGCCTGCTTTTGGAAAAATCTGTCTAGCCTGAAATACATACTGCCTCATCTATGACATCTAAAAATCTTTTGATATTTTCTCCTAGTTTACTGTAAAACAATAAGATAACATTTATTTAGTGTGTGGGGCCACTTAGCCATGGAGGAGTAGGCAGAGTTACAGTTGCCACCTTTAAACTTATATTTACCATAACATTTGTTTTTGGTCTTTAACCTCTTATGCGTATATTTTTGTCAATGGCGATAACCATATCTAATTACTTATTTTTTACTCATAGTACTATTTATTACTGTATTATTTAAACTCTCTTTCGTAATTTTTATAACCTGTTGATGGTTAATATATATATATGCTGTTGACTGCACCAATCTGTAATGGGCATTATCGGAAGGATAGTTACTAATTACAAATATTATTTATTTGAAAATACCAGTAATGCAGACATTGGTGTTTGTGGACGGATCAACAAATTGAAGAGATTTATGTAAGAATAAAAAAAAAACTACTACATTTATTAAGATTGATATGAATGATACATTCTGTTTGAAAATTATGTCAGTAATAAATGTCTACCATGGAACAGGAGTAGGACTATGGACTTACAATGCTAAAATCTGAAGTTCCATTCCCCACAGTGGACACACCAGATAGCCTAATGTGGCTTTTCCCTAAAACAAACAGGAATAGATATTTATTATCTTCATACCGTCAAACACCTAAGGCTGACACTTAACAAGACTTCCACTCATTTTTTATTAGTAATGTTTAGTTGTTATTTTACATACTGGTATGCAGCATGTGGCTATCACTACTAAGAAAACATTCTGGGTCATAAGTTTTGTTCAAGAATTCCTTGTTCTCAGGACCCATCAAATTGAAGTTACTGATGCACGTAGCATGAGGTTAACCTTGAACAAGAATGTTTACTTAAAATGTGCTCATTAACATCATTATTCTGATCTTATATTATCATTTATTTCTTCAATTTACTTAAGATGCATTACAGTACTTGTTACGAACTGCAAGTTAATAGTCTGTCATTTATTTTCTTGACGTTTGATATACAATGGTGATCTTTTCCAGAGATTAAAGACATTTCTACTTTCTCTAGACAGAATTGCTAGTGTCAAGATAAACATATAATTTGAGATAAATTCGTTTGCATTCACACATGGTTGCCTAACTAACTTTAACATCTTGTGTTTTATAACTGCTATTTCCTAACTCGAAAATGTTTTTAACTTGAAATATTCTCATTATATATATTATTATTTAACTTCAAAAAAATTTGTCAACAAACATTTTCCTCCACAATGATTACCTCAGGTTGTGTTCAGAACTCTCAGTTAAAAAAACGGTTAATGCATGCACGGGATGCTGACCACAACATCACCTTAAAGAGACCTGTCAATGTGGGCTCAAAACATCTCAGCTTCTAATTTATGTGAATTAAACTCTGTAGTTACTTTTCATACATGCTGTTGTGCCTTGGCTGGCTGAAGGTATTAACAGCCAAAAATATCACATGGTTACTGGTTCAGCCACAAGAGTTAGTGGACAAAATAAGAATCCACAGAAAGCCTGGAAGTATTCCATGTCCTATGTTCACAGTTCACTTCTCTCAACTACACTTGTAGACCAGTATGTAATTCTCCTTTCTCTTTTGATAATTTACTTTTTGGAAGAGAAACATGATTCTCATACTTCAAGAGATAAAATAAAAATGGTTTGAGAAATATAAAGTTTTCTATCAGTCAAGAAAGTAGAACAGAAAAAAGTTCCTTACTTCACTCCTGGCCATTGATCTGACCCTATGGGATGCTTTTCACAAGACCATAGTTTTCTGCTCATCACTTGACATTGATAATCAAGGCTGATTACTTAATTAAACAAGCTAATACTCAGCATGCAAATAATCAGCCCACAATTAATGAACTTATCAAAGATCTCCAACATTCAGCCAATGTTAGGTAGTTTAAATGAAGATTAATCCTGTATATGCATAACTGGAACAGAGTTGAAAATATCGGTTTTTGTGATGGTATAAGATATGGAAAAAATGAAATAGAATCTTCAATGAAGAATTGTGAAAGTAAGATGCAGAATATTCAAAAATGCTTGAGTAAGAAAGCACATTATGTTAATATAATAATAGGTAGGTAAACAATGATTTATAAGCACAAGGAGTAGTGTTTTAACAGAACATTGGTCTGTCTTCTTCAGGTATGATCAGTATTAAGCAATACAAGGTTTATATATTGTACATCCTTATTATTTATAATGTTTAAGACCACCAGTAGCTCAGTGATAACTCTGTGGGCTTATAATGTAAAAATAATATATTTCAATACCCGTGATGGCTTCAACACAGTTAGCCAACTGTGTTTAGACTTTATGTTTATCAACAAACAACCGAACTATTCTAGTTTTCAAAATAATTTCGAATAATATGTTGAATTAATTCTTATATTTCAAAAGATAGTTAGCATTGTTAGCTTAGTACCAGCAACAAACGACCTTATAACACCAAATTCTTATTTTTCTTTAATAGGTCACTCATTGTTTCACTTTACAGCTTTTTCAGGAGCATTCAACTAAAATATAAACCATGACTGAAAGTACAAAGCTTCAATTGGTTGAATAACAAATTCTAATTGTATGTATAGGGTCTACAGCATATGTTTGACAGATTAAGTAGAAAGGCTTATTGTTGACAAAAGTATATTACAGAAATAATAAACTGTTACTTGTGGTAAACAAAAATTTCATGTGGGTTACAGATTGAATAAAAATAAAATAATTTTAATTATAGGCAACATTCTGTGTCCTTATTCACCTGTGGTCATAGTTGTTCAATGAGAAAAGTTTATTTAAATTTACTGTCAGTGTACTTGGTGGCATTGATAAGGATCTGTATTGAGAATGGCGGTTTCATGTTGGTGTTACTTGTACATGATTAGTCAAAAATGATCTGCAATTGTACTTCTTTCATGTTGTTTATAAAGAGAATCATTATGTTCTCCTATCCTTGTGTGTAAGATTCTTCCGGTTTCTCGAATGTACGTATGATGGCACATGTTACAACATCTGAGACAAGATACCCATCTTTAGACTGTAAGCATGTTTTTTAGACAGTTTTCTAATAGTCTGATGACTGAGGTTTTTAAAATTGGCTTTTGAAGTTGGACCTGGCCGTTTTATAACTATAATTGGCAGTTAAGATTTTCTGGTTATAGTTTTTATTTTCTTGGAGATAGTTCCATCAATTAGCGGTATCATACAAGTAATCTTTTTTTTTTTTCGTTATCTTTGGAAAATTGTCTTCCTTCCTTTTAGTTTATCTATATTTTTCATGTTAGAGGTGTGATGCTAATATCGTTGGTACTATAGTCCTTGAAAGTTTGTTTGATGTAAAATGATGGATATTCGTTGCCCGAAAAGGAATAATTTTAAGTTCAGAGCTGGTAGCGTTTTTTTTTATTACAGTTGCAATCAATTCTTTATGATTCTCCAATAATTTCGTAGAAACTTTTGGATGATGGAAGTTGAATTTAAGGAAAACAGGTTTTTAATTGGTTTGTGGAGCAAGGTAGATTGTATATTATTGTCGTTATCACCCATTAAGGTAACGTCAAAAAAATCTATATTCCTCATATGATTCGAATGATTTATGGTGGATTGGATACTGAGGTCTATGTAATTTAGGAAATCTAAAAATTAATTAGAAGGAAGGTCATGGTTCCATAGTCCAAACACATCACTGATTTATTTAAGCCAGAGATCAGGAGCAGTGTTGGTATCTTGACACTAATTCTCATGGTCGTTGTTTCCAAAATGTGAATGAATATTAAGACATAAATAACAACACTCTATTACCCATTGTAACACTTAGTTTGAGATATAATTTGTTGTCAAAACAAAAATATCCATTGTGAAGGATGAAATGTCAGATTTATATAACAGTGTCTATTCTCGGTCCATACATCTACAAAAGATGTTTATGTGATCCAACATGAATCTACACCTTGCATTGTCGCCACATTCTGTCTATATAGATGGGCAGAAAGCTATAGCATCCAATGTAAATAGTACTGATGTGTTCGTCACTCTGTGACATACATTGTTGATTCGAGATAGCAAGTCTTGTGTATTATTTAGTAATGGCACTAAAATTGTATGGATAAGCCAAGACTAACTTTCAATGGCACTGCCATTTGGTGTTACTAAGGGCCATGGTGTTATATCCAGTATATAGTCTTTTGGTAAATTGTATACTTCTGGAATGCGACTATCAGGGGGTTTAGGTTCATTTTGAAGCTTTTTAGGAAGTTTACTCGTTATTGTAAGTTAATAAGTAATCTCTTTAGCTTTTGTCTCTATTTTTATAATGGGGCCACTGTTAAGTATTTAAAAAATATTCTCGTCTTCTAGGTGAACAAATATTTGTATACTCATAAATGTTTCTACTCAGAACCACAATATCTATGCATTTGTCTGATTCTTTGATGATGATGTTATTATCGTTTTTAAGGGCTAACTGTTCTACAAGATGTAAATTAGAATTGGCTCGATGATTTTTATGTTTTGATAAAACCTTCCCGACCTTTTCTCTCATATCGACGATTTTCATTTCAATATCTTTATTAGTGTCGCTTGTTGGTATCAAAGGGGTGTTTATTGAGACATTTGGAAGCTGCATTATTTGTTGTATCTGTAGTTGAACAAATTTCCGAAACGTAATTGATGTCTGAATCAATGTTGGTTGTAGTAGAGGTTGAGTTGATGATATTCCGTTGTAAATTACAGTTGTTTTTGCTGTTGTTCATAGTAAGCAGAGGTTTAGTTGTTTCCTTATTTTCATAGAAATGGTTCATCACATAGAATAAACAATTTTTTCAAGGGAATTCAATGTGTTTAAATACGCTTGGTTTGAAAGTTTAGTTATTACTGCAAAACTAGGTCCTTTGGTGAGCAGGTACATTCATGGGAAGCCAACGTGTATAAAAACACTTGGTTGGAAAGTTTAATTCTTACTGCAAAACCGGGTCTTTTAGCTAGCAGTTTCGAAAAGAATGGACGTATGGACTGACAATAAACACTTTCAAAATGTATATTTTCGTTAATGGTTAATGGCATAGCTCTTATTTATTCACGTTTTGGACATCAACATATCAACACCAGCCATAATCTCTGGTTTAGATACATTGATGACGTGTTTGGACTATGGAACCATGGTCTTCCTTCTTTAATAAAGTCTTTAGACTTTCTAAATTCCAAAGAACCCACCATCCAGTTCACCTTGAATTGTTCCAAAGACAAGAAGAGTACAGATTTCCTTGACGTTACCTTAATGATCGATAATGACAGTAATATACAATTTACCTTGTTTTCCTTTACTTCAATTCCCATCATCCAAAAGCTTCCACGGAAGATGCAATTATTGGAGAATTAAAAAGAATCTATTGGAACTGCAGTGAAATATAAACACTACACACTCTGAACTAAAACTACTCCTTTTGTTCAACAAATATCCACCTTCTTTTACATCAAATACATTTTTAAGAACTATGACATGCAAACAATAGTATCACACCTCCAACATGAAAAACATGATAAATCAAGAGGAAATAAGACAATTTTGCATATATCACAACAACAAAAAATATAACGAAAAAAAAGAGATTACTTGTATGATACCGCTAATTGATAGAACTATCTCCAAGAAAATAAAAACTATAACCAGAAAATCTTAACTGCCAATTAAAATTATAGAATCCAGATCCAACCCTAAAGGACCAATTTTCCAAATCTAGGTACGCTACCCCATTACATAATAACACAAACTGTCTTACAAAAACGTGTTTGCAGTATAAAGACGGGTATCTTGTCTTCAATGTTGTTTACCAGCGTACATTTAACATGTGCCATCATATGTACATTGGAGAAACTGGAAGAATCCTACACACAAGGATAGGAAAACATAATGATTCTCTTTATAAACAACAACATGAAAGAAGCACAGTTGCAGATCATTTTAGCTAATCATGGACAAATAACATCTGACTTGAATCCACCATTATGTGTAGAAATACTTACCAAAATCACCAAGTACATTGGCAGAAAATTAAAACAAAAATGAAAAAACTACGAACCATAAATGAATAGAAACAAAGGATGGTACGTATAATTATAATTTATTTATTTTTTATCTCAACTTTTATTTCAGTCTGTAACTTAAATAGAACTTTTCACTACAGGTAGCAGTTGATTATTTCAACAATACAATTCCTTCAACAATAAGCTGTACTACTTACTATGTCAAATGCATGCTGTTGAAATGCACGCTATAGATTATATTAGAATTTATTATTTATACCAGTTGCAGTTTTGTACTGTCAGTCACGTTTTGTGTTTTAATGCAATGCTCCTGAAGAAGCTATAAAGTGAAACGTTGAGTGTTCATTTAAAGAAAAATAATGTGAGACAGCAACTTTTATGGTTATGGGTGTGTTTATCGTTCATTTATTGTTGCTTTATATCGTTTAGTTTACCTATGAATTTTTTGTTGCATTAAATTGCTAACTCGCTTTCTAGCCAGTCATTTTTATTTTGAGTAAATATCTATGTATGATGAAACAGATACCAGCTTCCTTAGTGGTAACGTACATATACTATTAACGTAGCAGAAAATTATATAAATTTATGATCTCATGAGGTATACTCTCGTGACCTACTCAGTGAATAAATAATCTGCCAGAAGCTTTACGATACAGTTTGTGCATTATTGCTGTTTATCGCTCAATATTGTTATTAATATTGAAAGGTATTTCCGTGTTGCTGTATTTTTGGAATTAGTTTTTTTTTCTTTTTTTGTTCTCTTTGATATTTATGATATATTGTTCATTCACATCAGCTGAATCAGCATTTATCAACTGTTTTTTGGTAAGTGTTGAATTTATTTCTAAATTCTGTTATATTTGAATAAATTACTTTTTTGTCGTTGAACCCTGATTGTGCATGTAATGGTCTGTTTATTTGAGAGCACTACATTAGCACTCGAACACAGAATTGTGATTTTGGTATCGAGTGTTAATCCAGCAATAATTTAAGTTCAGTTAACTATAAGTTAACTAGTGTTTGAAAAGAACCATGTTACGATGGCAGTTAGCAAGTCTGATGTGGTAAGCTGGAAGTAGTCTATGTCAGTATGGACAGAACAGGTGGAAATGCTAACACACATGGTGAATGATCTACTAGCAAAAGAACCTATGTCTCCCACCCCTCAACCTGAACCACAAATGTGGAGAATCCATTATACCTACAGACATCTGAAAAATTCATCGATTTACGTCACCACAGTCAACCCACTACCCCTGCCTGTTTAGAATCCCTGTCACAACAAACATGCTCGCCCTTTCAGCCATAGGGGCGTTGTAATGTGACGGTCAACCCCACTATTCGTTGGTAAAAGATTAGCCCAAGAGTTGACGGTGGGTGTTGATGACTAGCTGCCTTCCCTCTTGTCTTATACTGCTAAATTAGGGACGGCTAGCGCAGATAGCCCTCGTGTAGCTTTGCGCAAAATTCAAAACAAACAAACATACAATTTCTGATCCTTTATATCAGTTATGAAGGAAATGTATCAGGTATAAATGGACCTTCTAGTGTGAGAAGACATTCCTGAAATAAAGGCAGACTTTGTGTGAATCCCCTGTCTTGCAACTTACAAGAAAAGGTAAACATTATATTTTCCATACTGATGCTTCAAATGTTGGATTAAGAGCAGTTAAGAAAGGTGTCATAGCATACGCCAGTAGAATATTGAACTTTGCAGAAAGGAACTATACTACTACAGAGTTAGAATGTCTAGACATAGTCTGGGTTATAGAAAAATTTAAGATATACCTAGATAAAGAAGAATTTACAGTTATAACTGACCATGCTGCCTTGAAATGGTTACAGACAGCTTTGAAGTTAACTGGTACACTGATGCATTAATCATTAAAATTACAAGACTTAACATTTGAAATGCTGCACAGAAATGGAAAAGAGATCCAATTATCTGATCCTCTATCTAGACATCCTATTGACCCCCCCCCCAGAAAAAACTTCAGAATTGGATGTCGGTAAACTATCACGTAAACGCTTTGCCATTGTCACTGTTAACACTATAGAACAATGGGCTACTGAATAAGCTAAAAATGATGCATATAAGTATATATACTCATATTTGAAAACTGGACTATTACCAGATGCTTCTACTATAATTGCAGAGACTGTAAGTAAATCCAAACACTATGCCTTGAATTATAATGCTTTTTATTACACAAAAATGTTACTGGCAATGGTGAATTCAGACCAGATATTCCCAAAACATTGGAAATGGTGGTATTAATCAAATAGCATGATTATCCTATGGCTGGTCATTAAGTTGTCCCAAAAACAATAGACAAAGTATCCAGACGTGGTTATTGGCCTGGTATGAGAAAGGACAATAACATTATATATATATTGTAATACCATGTTTGTGGAACCACAAAATTTGATCAGAACCACTAAATTAATGGAACCTTGTGAGATAATAGGAGTAGACATCATGGGACCTTATCCTAACTTTAGTACAGGGAATAGTTATTTGTTGGTTGTGACAGATTATTTCAGTAGCTTGGTTGAATTATATCTTCTCAAACAAATAACTGTGAAGGTGACTAATAAAAACTAATTAATGAATACTTGTGTGGCTATGGTATTCCAAAGACTCTTGTATCTGAGAATGGCCCACAATTTGTGGCTCATTTGATTGATGAAAATTGTAAAGTTATGGGAATTAAACATATCTTTACAACTCGATATCATCCTCAGTCTAACATTACTGAAAGAGTAAATAAAAATATTGGTAGAATGATATCTGCTTATATTGCAAAAAATTAATCGAATTTGGGATAATCATTTATCTGAATTTCCTATAGCCATTAAAATTCCATTCTTGAGCCTTCAAGTTACAAGCCATTCAAATTTCACTTGGGATGTAAAATCTTCCTTGGGACCGACTGGCGAAATACCCAACAGCACCTAAACCATTGACTAACGAACAGCAGAATTACAAGATGTCATACAGAAGGCAAGATCCAACGTTGGAAAGGCTCGGAAGCTACAGCGACAAGCCTACAACAGTAAGAGACACCCAGATACATTTAAAGTAGGCGATTTAGTATTATTAAGGACACAACCTTTATCTTCTGCAGTAAATCATTTTACTGCAAAATTTGCTCTGAAGTGGAATGGACCTTTCGAAATTACGAAGTGTGTTACTACATTAGTATATGAATTAAAAGATCCTAGATCAGGTGCAGTTATAGGACGATTTCATATTTCTAATATAGATATATATATATTTCCCCAGTGACAATTTTCTCGACAGTGAAGAATATATTAATTGTTCTAAGCAGTTGCAGAAAAACGAAAATGTTGACAACAGAAGACTTGATGTCCTTTATTGGTGGGTGAACAGGAACCCCAAGGTGAAATGTGGGGGCACCTATATTTATGGGTGACCCTAGACGGAGAGCGAGTCCTTCTCATGGGGAATAGGCCATGTCGAAGAAGTCTTTTGAAAGAGACTTGTACGAATGTAGACGGTACCCATTGTTTTTTGATACCAAACCAGAGCTGGAAGCTATGAAAGATAAAGCTGAAGAATTAAAAATATGAATTGTAATTTTCTTATAAGGTATCTGTACTTAAACTGTACAAGATTCATGATGTTAGTATAAAGAGGAAGTTTATAGCAAGGATACGAAAACTGGGGTATTTTATAAGAAGTGATTAACGTCATCGCTTCGTTTTTCAAGGGGGAAGGAGTCTCAGATACCAAATTCTATTTTTTTTATGGTCATAGTTGTATTTATCGTTCATTTATTATTTCCTTCTATCATTTAGTTTACCTATAAATTTTTTGTTGCATTAAATTGCTAACTCGTCTTCTAGCTAATCATTTTTATTTTGAGTAAATATGTGTAGGATGAAATAGACACCAGCCTCCCTAGTGACATACAGATACTATTAATGTAGCAGAAGATTATATAAATTTATGATCATATGAGGTGTATTTTCGTGACCTACTCAAGGAATAAATACACTGCAAGAAGCTTCACTAAAACAGAGAGTCACGAGTTAGTTAGTGAACAATACAGTTAGTGAATTGTTGCTCTTATTATTATTTATCACTCGATATTGTTATTAGTATTGAAAGATATTTCTGTACTACTGTATTTTTTGGAATTAGGTTTTTTCTTGTTCTTTTTCTATTATTCCATTATTTGAAATTATATTGATATTTATGTTATATTGTTCATTAAGGTTAGTGTCAAGTCATGACCAGGCACGTGTTTTGGTGTCATAAGGTCGTCTATTGCCAGTATTAAAATGTTTTTTATACTCTAATATGCACTACAGAAATTAGATAATAAATTGTTGATTTAATGTTTGGAAATAGGAATAATCTAAATAAACTAAGCTTGCAATATCTCCGGAGATATTATTAGTTATTTCTGAAACTATTGTTAAAACGAAAGTATTCATTATCATGAATTATTATTATTACAGGTTTTAGTTTTCCTCTGTACTGATATATAGTGTTATGCACTTCTAGTAAGTTTGCATATAAAAATTGTTTCATTAAACAGGTTAAAAGTAGCATTTTAGTCATGATAAGCGTTGCTAGGCTACTGTATTAGAATCATCCCCTAATGTCGAGTCATACCATATTTGACCCTATTGACAATCTGTGTTCACGTCATCGCATGGAGACCAATAAGCAAGGAGGGTGATTGTGTAGGTCCAGAAACGTGTTGGAAATATGTGGCTAGCTTCTGGTATCAATAACACATGATTTTAATAGTGGATAGTTTTACTGCCATCTTGGAAGTATCCATAATCATTTGGATAAACATGCAACATGTAGGTATGAGTTTCAGTAATAACAATTCAAATACTCTTTAGAAGTCTACTTTTTTATCACTGTAGTTAGTGAACCTCCTCCATACCACGAAAACATGCTTTATGCCAGTGCACTGTCTACATAATTCAAATCACACAAGTAGGGTTTAGTGCTTCAAGCAGTTACTTAAACAGTAACCCCCTCATCAGTAAGAAACAATAAGAATCGTGACTCTTCCGACGATGTTATACGCTTCTAGTCTTCAATTGTCCAATGTTGATGTCCTCAACCACTAGGGAGTTAGGTAGGTTAGCTGATGACACAAGCAATTTGTGAATAAACCTCCAATTACCACAACCTTTGTTATAATGTTCAACACATTGTTCTGATGTAAATGATTGGTAATGACCTCTACAGTTGGACCATTATAGCCTTTTTTCTGTACTTTATACTAATAACTGCAGTTTTCTCTGTTTGATGCGGTATTCTGTTCACTTTGCCATTAATGATAAATACACATCACGAAAAACTTGAACAGCCAGTCAATTCCACGATCATTGTGATTGAAGCTTCTGTTAATCATGCACTAACAAATCGTGTCCCTTGTATAAAGCGTAACAATTAAAATTGTTCAAGACTGATACTTATTGCTTTTCAATTCACACTCAATTTGGTTTTTGCTTCTGTGGTATGTATTGGGTAATGTTATAATAAGTTTGTTACATTTTGCATATGGAACAGATTGGCTTACAACATTGATATTCTATAGATCAACCTAAAGAAATATTTCTTTACACAATGATAAAAGTCCATTGCATCCATGTTTTGTCATGGTCACTTCAAACAAAATATTTTGAAAAAGGATTAATGAAATCCAATACACGTGTATTAGTGGTTGCAGGTTGAGAATAATCAATCATACACTCATAATTATACAATTAGTCGTCACAGCTTTTCTTACAGTAACAGATAAATGAACTGTAACTTAAGGGTCAGAGTCTTTGGTTTTTTCAGACTAGCTTGTGTTTTACTAAATCTTCAGCTGATGTCTACCGTCGTATCGACTGTGGAGCGACTTTCTTTCTTAGGTTCTAATAATTTCGACGCAACAGACAGATATGGGAGGAGTTCTACAAAGTAAGTTGTTGTCTATATTTAAGTTATATTAGTCCTTTGTTGCCCGGTTGCTGGGTATGCCGATAACCAAGCTTTAGAAACACAGTTGTTACTTTTGTACGGCGGCACGCATTCAGGCAAATCCATATGTTCACGAGATCCATTTTCTTAAAACATGTTGAAATATTGTATGCGGTTTAAAAACTTATTCTCTTGCATGATCATAACTTTACAATTTGATCACGCCGCCAACAGAATCAGTAAAAAGCACATATTAATTTACTTCTAAATCCTCATCTTTTGAAGTGCAAAAGAAATAAACGAAGTACTACACGTTTCTAGCTTATCACACCTAATTATATCCTGATTAGACAGGTATATCCTCACACATCATACTAATGTGTACAGATATAGAAGGAGATTTCTGTTAATCTACTTGCCTTTTTCTTAGCACACAGCTCTAAGTAAGCAGTTCATGATATAAACTTTGTTTGAGTTAACAGCATAGCATTGTAATTGAGACTCGTAATCTTTTGTATCTGCACACTTGTCGTGACAATCGCTACTGTCTCTAGTGCCCTAAGCCTCACGAATGTACATTTGAAGTGCTAATATGATTCTCTTTCCCATTTTTGTAATTAGCCGTATAGTAATAACCCATTTCTTATCAAAGTAACTGTCTGCACGTTTTGCACAAGTTAGAAAGTAAATCGACAACCAAAATTTCAGGTAATCTAATGCATCACTAGAAATATTACACATAAGAAGCAAATAACAGCTTAAAGAATTACACAATCTAAAACCGGTCGTGAGATCCGGTTTACTGCAAAAAAAGAATTTAATGTATAAAAGTATACATTTTTTAACATTTTCGTATTATATTGAAACTCATAGTATAAGGTTCCACAAGAGGTGACTGTGATAAATTTCTATATTTGTAATTTCTTTCCAGGTACATTATTCTACTATATTAAGAATAATAAACAAAAATGCCGTATTTACTATTAATATTCCATAATTTCCTTAGAGTATATCAGTGAAGAATTCGATTTCAACAAAGTATTAATATCAATAGTTTCGTTTTGAGTTTACTTACTGATTATGTATATTTTATTACAGATTTTACGGTAAGTAAGATTTGTATTTAGAATAGGTATGGCGTTTCGATCACTAGTGCGATCATTCTCAATAGGCCTACTATTACTAACGTTAAAGAGTCAGTGTTTAAAAAGTTTTAAGTGGTGAATAAATGTTAATTATCACTAACAATAAAAGGCTTATTCCCTTTGTCACTCTGCCGAGAACGCTTTCATGCTCCTTTTTTGGTAATGTTCAACAATATACATCTTCGCTTAGCAACAAAACTATCTGTTGATTGTTTTTAGGCCAACTATGGTGTTTATGTTGAATGGTCAATATTTATGTTGATTTTTTAGAAAGATTTGTTTCTATTAATTAATTAGTAATTAACATTTATTCGCCACTTAAAACTTTTTAAACACTGACTCCATAATGTTAATAATAGTAGGTCTATTGAGAATGATCGCACCAGTAATCGAAACGTCGTATCTGTTTTAAATACAAATCTGACTGACCGTAAAAGCTTTAACTTACAATAAATTATTAATATACTAGCTGGAGTACACTACCCGTCTCCTGGGCGGAAGGTATGTAAATTCATGATTAATGAAAGGCTATCTTAGGAAATGAGAAGCTGCTTCCCTTATATGTAATTGTAAAAAAACGCAAAAACGCCCATACAAACGGCAAAACGCAAAATGTGAAATCGCAACTTCGCATGTATCTCCGCATGGACCCAAAAAAACCTTCATACTAAATTTGGTGAAGATCCATCAACAGGGGGCGAAGTAGTGGCAAAAAACACAAAATCGCCCATAAAAAAAACAACAACCGCAAAATGTAAAATCGAAAATTTGTATGTACCCCCGCACAATGAACCTCCATACCAATTTTGGTGAAGATCCATCCACACCCTGCGGAGTAGTTACATGGACATACAACAGACTGTACTATTATATTTATATAGATATAATAAGTAGTTTTGTCTTCATGTCATGCTCCTTTTTTGATAATTCTCAACAATATACATCGTCGCTTAGCAACAAAACTATCACCTGATACTGTTGTTAGGCCAACTATGGTGTTTATGTTGAATGCTTAATATACATGTTGATTTGTTAGAAAGGTTTGTTTTTTATTCTTTATTTTTTATAGCTTCTGTGGTATAACGACAAAATAGTTTAATTCAGAAATGATTTGATTTAGAATTGGTATTTTGTTTCTTTCACTATAAGTTGTATGCTCTTGGGCCTAGGGAAAGTTATTGCACACTACGTCTTTACTTTAGGCTTTATTACAAAACAAATGATACTTTAGGCTCTCTTGTCGCACTGTGATAAGTTAAATAACATTATATTTATATTTTTTAAGTTGTTTAAATGAACATCTAAGTTTTTGACATTGAGTTGTAGACAAAAGCAAAATAAAAGTTACCACGGATTTCAATGAGATAGTGTTTCAGCTAAACCTTACATTACGTTTATGTATTATACCTAATGCTTAAATTATACTACAAATAGACCTTCTATTACTAACGTTTGAGTCAGATAATATTTAGTTACACGTGTATAAGTGTGAACACATAGTATTTAAATTACGCAATTAAAAAAAGTATACATTTGTTTAATATTTACATACTTTGTTACAACATGTGAAAAGTTAGAATTTGAATAGAAGAATAGGAATGTGAAAACGTGTAAAAAATGTTGTAGAAAACAGCAATAACTAAAATGCTGAAAATTGTTCCAATTTCTTTTAGGACGCACGTAAACATTAAAAATAACATGTAAACATTGTCAATGTTGTGTATAAAGAAATATATGAAGCAAAAATGTGATTTTTAATATGAATAAAATTGTTTTTAGTTAATTCATAGCAATTTTTACAGAGTTTTCTTAACACCCGCCATTTCTGACGAGTTATATTAGTAATGGGGAACGAAAACTCATTTAATTAGTTCATTTGTGATTCATTGATGACATAAAAAAAGAAACAAAATGTGTAATATCTTTTGCCATCCATAGCATAGTTTCAATCTTATATGCGGATATTTGAGTCTCGTTTTTTTAAATATCGTTATGATTAAGATCTGTAACTACTGAATAGTACATGTGATGTTTCGTAACCATCTAAAGCTACAAATTCATATTTTACATTGTTTAGTGGAATAACTGAGTACAAACGAAAGATGCATACATTAAACTACAGTTATCTGCATTTGGAGTATATATATATATATATATCGGTATGGCTTTAGTTGATTTGTGTGCTGACTGATCCATTAAATCAACAAATGATGAAACATTCACTACGCAACAAAAACTGCATGGCCTGAATTTTTTTATTTGTAAAATAATCTGTTATTTTATATAAAATTTTGTTTGTTGGATTTTTGGTTTCGCGCGAAGCTACTCGAGGATTATCTACCCTTTGTGTAAAAATAGAGCGTTATGCAAAATATACCTTATTTTATTGAGTTTAAGTTTATTACGTTTTAATGAAGTACATTGTTGTAAATATATTTTTTTTTTCGCCCATGTTTAACAGAAACTAAAGACCGCACCAATAAAGTTTAGAAAGCTTAATAAATTTTTATGAATATATGTAAGACATTTTGCTGATTTATTATTATTATTCTTGAACTCTATGCTTAGTGAGTGATGTCTACTAAAATATCTTACTGTGTAATTTAGATTTGAACGTAACACGTTGTCATAAGCTAGTCTAGTTGTACTATCTTTTCATTGCTGTATCTGTATTATAAGTAAAGCTACGTTTGTTCCAATGGAACTGTATTGTCATCTGTGTCATTTCTTGGTTTCCATATATACCATTAACTTCTGCAGAGAGGATTCACTTTCTTAGTGTGTCTCTAATATTCGAAAACAAACTCCAGTGATTAGTGATGATCTTTCGAAATTTGAATGCTGTTTCTAACGCAACTTAGATACCAACAACAATACACTTTGCACACCATCTTCAGTGAGTTCCCATCTCTGGGTAGTTTTTTTTATCATGAGTAGATAGTTATTTTTTTATTGCTAAATACAGATTATTAGCATTTTTTTCACCATAACCACTACTATTTGCTACATGACAACTGAATACTAACGCAATGAAGAACAATGTACTCAATTCACTTATATTGATTAAAAATGCATTGTTTCATCAGTTGAGTATTGTTGCAGTTATTGTTACTTTCAGCCATAATTCTTATACTGCCTTACGAATTTCAACTAGCTCTTATATCATGCTCAACTATATAGGGTCGCTCCTACTTTGCTGTAACTGGTCATTCGTCTAGTATATCACAGTATTCAGTAGTTTTAACTTAAGCTACTGTAGCTGCTTTTCACTGTACCTCATTCTGGGCCATATATTCCAGTTCCAGCTACGCATCAGATCTTCAATCAAGAAGACTCAAGATAAAATCCTGACCAACACCGCTCTCAGAACAGTTCTTTTTAGAACTTCCTTTAAGACGAAAGCAGATGACCAATCAAAACGTAGGGTTTTAAACTGGAAAGTAATAAGTATCTACTAATTATTAAATAATTAGACTTAGACGGGCATATGGGTTTTATTTAATTAACAAACAATGATTTGTCACCACAATGATATTTATTGTAGAAGATAAGATCAATGTACAGGTCGTTGTTCGTTAATTTACTACTTTGTTAGCGTAATGTGCTTCCCTACACAAACATGATGACTTTTTGATTTTCTACATGTTACTGATGAAGTAAATGTTGATACATGCTCAACAAACATCTATAATTATTCTCTATAGAAAGCTGAAAAAAACTACTGTTAATTAATTCTTGTTTGTTTATTTTTCTACTAAGAAGTGATGAAATGGCAATATATAATCAAACTTTTCCCAATAAAATCTTGTCCAATAAATGTCTAATTGACTTCATATTGATTATAGTCAAATATTATGATAATTTTATTTATACTGTGCTAATCAACTATAATTATATTATTATCAAATGCCCTTATGTGCCTCATCCTCAAGACAAATTTCATTCAATTGTTCTTTTTTTTTATAATATTCGTTAGAAAAATGTGATAAAATATTATTATATACTCTATATGTTACATCTATTAGTAAAGGTGTCCACGTCAGACGTGGTATTTATTTCGTTGGCCTCACGTGGATGTCGGGACGGCATACGTGTACGTCATTCGTCGGCACTAAAGCCGAAGGAAGAAACTTAGCTGTTAAACTTATAAAATTGAGATAATATAGAGTTTTATAATTCCGTTGGGGCATACATGAAAACTTAAGTTTCATAATGACCAGATATCGGAACGTTGAAAAAATTTTGTCCCAGGCAAACAAACATACAGATATAAGCCACTTTATAGTAAACAAACATACAGATATAAACCACTTTATAGTAAACAAACATACAGATATAAACTACTTTATAGTAAACAAACATACAGATATAAACCACTTTATAGTAAACAAACATACAGATATAAGCCACTTTATAGTAAACAGACATACAGATACAAGCCACTTTATAGTAAACTGACATACAGATATAAACCACTTTATAGTAAACAGACATACAGATACAAGCCACTTTATAGTAAACAGACATACAGATATAAGCCACTTTATAGTAAACTGACATACAGATATAAACCACTTTATAGTAAACAGACATACAGATACAAGCCACTTTATAGTAAACTGACATACAGATATAAACCACTTTATAGTAAACAGACATACAGATATAAACCACTTTATAGTAAACAGATATACAGATATAAGCCACTTTATAGTAAACAGACATACAGATATAAACCACTTTATAGTAAACAGACATACAGATATAAACCACTTTATAGTAAACAGACATACAGATATAAGCCACTTTATAGTAAACAGACATACAGATACAAGCCACTTTATAGTAAACAAACATACAGATATAAGCCACTTTATAGTAAACAGACATACAGATATAAGCCACTTTATAGTAAACAGACATACAGATACAAGCCACTTTATAGTAAACAGACATACAGATATAAGCCACTTTATAGTATGTTCAGTTATATTTTGAAAGTGAACAAGTACTATTATATGTATAACAGAAACGTTCATAAAATTTATTAGCTTATTACTTTGATATTATCAAATGTTTTATTTTGTCCACGAATGCATTATGATGCTATAGGCGAGAAAATTCAGTAGTTAAGACTATGTTACCCAAACTATTAGTGTCACTATATACTGTGGACCAGCGTTGTTTAATGGCGAGTTTGAAACTAGCTCGCAACATGCTGTTGTCTTTTTTAGCAAAACACTTTACCCAAGTTATTTCAGTATATCCAGCTGTATGATGAGTACCTAACTGTGATGAAATGACATTCCATCCACGACAAATGGTCACCATTCTCATCCGCTTGTCCCATTAGAACCGGAGTTCAAAAGCACTGGCCTTATGTAACTTGTAAAGGATTTAACTTTAACACTGTGATATAACTAAATTATCATTTTTATACGCCATTTATACATATATATGTATGTGAGTTGGAATAAATACAGTATAATTTAACTAGCCGCCCCGAAAAACATTTGCGTTAGTTTTCACGCCCTTTCTTGAATTTTTCCTTATTCTATCATTTTTTCATGCTATTTAATTAAGCCACGCTTTCTTGCAGGCATTATGTGTTAGATCGATAAATCCTGGTACAGTTAAAAACATTTTACACGTCAAACAAACAAACTCACGTAGACGTAGCTTTATTTAATAAAACTACACCTAAAGTAAACAATAAAGTATAGTAATGGTATTTATAATAGTGTACAGAGTACGAAACAGTTATGGGCATTCAGTGTATGACACGGTTTTACGAGTTGATACAAAGAAACTTACAAAAACGAAGAATAAAACCCGTAGTAAAGAAAAAAACAGCTAAAAGATATTTATAACAGTCTATGAAACGAATCGAAGTTAAATTATTGTAAAGTAAATGTAAAGTTGTAATGAAGGCAAACTTAGCTGAATATACAGAAACGTAAGTGATAAGCGTATGTTTTTGAATGAACTGTGTAAACGTATTTTAGACCTAAATAAGTCGATAAAGCTCATAGAAATTGTATTTAGTGTAAAGTTACAATCGAAGTCAGTTGTCACATGATGACAACGATATTGTGCTATCATGTACCATATTCGTTGCATTGAAATGTATATATAATATGACAAGAGCAATCAACTGAGACGTTTCGCATACAAACGAACGTATGGATGCCAATGATATGATTTAATAACAGTAGTTAGCCTTGCCATAGATGTACTATACAATACTTCGGCTATCTCTAAGTTGTTTTCAGGAGCGTATTTGGATTAGAGATTAATAAAATATACATGTATTAGAATTTATTAATAATAGCGTTATTACTAGATTGTGAAAGGTTAGAATCAATGGGTAGGTCATGATAAGCTGAATAGACTTGATAAGAATACGAGTAGTAGCAATATGTGAATTAAAATAAGTTTTTGTATTAGAATACAAATAGTAACAATATATATCCTCAATACATCAGTATACATACATCTGTAATAACTTAATTGTAAAATGTCTTCATTTTACAACAGAAGTTTTGTATTAGAATACAAGTAGTAACAATATATATCCTCAATACATCAGTAATACATACATCTGTAATAACTTAATTGTAAAATGTCTTCATTTAACAACAGAAGTTTTGTATTAGAATACAAGTAGTAACAATATATATCCTCAATACATCAGTAATACATACATCTGTAATAACTTAATTGTAAAATGTCTTCATTTAACAACAAAAGTTTTGTATTAGAATACAAGTAGTAACAATATATATCCTCAATACATCTGTAATAACTTAATTGTAAAATGTCTTCATTTCACAACAGAAGTTTTGTATAAGAATACAAGTAGTAACAATATATATCCTCAATACATCAGTAATACATACAGACATTTAACAACAGAAGTTTTGTATTAGAATACAAGTAGTAACAATATATATCCTCAATACATCAGTAATACATACATCTGTAATAACTTAATTGTAAAATGTCTTCATTTAACAACAAAAGTTTGCTAATAACTTCAGCAAAAGAAATCATCACAAAAGACTACGAGCCTTACTAATTACTTCAGTATAATAGCAAATCTTTAATAATAACGGTTTTTAATAGTAACTTGTTTGTCTTTAAGCACAAATATACACAGTAGGTTATCCGTTCTGTGACCATCGAGACAGGTGAATAATGATAACTTTAGTGTAAGGCATCTTGATATAATAGTAATCAGGCCGGTACAAAGAATGTTTGAAAGAGGGGTTCTAATTTGTGAGATCAAAAGCCAACACATGCTAATACTACGGGGGTCTGGGGTCATGATCCCTTCCCCCAGAGACCTACGTAAAGAATCCAAGCTATAAAAACTTACAGTAGCAATACGACTTCGGTATTTCAATTGCAAAGTGTCAACAGAATCCAATGCATGCAACTATTTCAAGCCAAAAAATTGTGATGCTTCATCAGAAGAATGTAGATTATGTATTAAACGTTAAATACCATAAGCAGCAGCGTAAGTGGTAATGTGTTTAATTATAGCTTCTTTATAATAATGGGTCACAATGGCTTTAATAATAACTTTCGTTTAAAGAAGACTTCATGTAGGAGAACATGCTTGAATAACGACTTCTTCGTATGGAGTCTTCATATAAAAATAATAATAATAACTACTGTGTAAGAGGTATTCTTATAACAGTACAATTTTTAATAATCACACCAGTGGAGGAAGGTTTCATACATAAGAACAGAGTCTTTCTACTTACACTGCAGTTATTATTTCTTCCAAAACACTACAATCGTTAATAAACATTTTAGTGTAGGAAGGTTTCACATATAAGAACACAGTATTTAATAATAACTTTAAACTGATATACGAGAGAACAAGCTTTGATGATAGCTTAAAGGTATGAAGTCATCAAATATAAGAACAAACTTTTATTTTCTGCAGTCTAGTTGTGTTTTATTACTTATGAACACGATAACAAACATTCTTATTATTATTATCATTCTTATTCTTATGTAGATTGACTCCTTTGTTCATTTTACAATAATAAGACTTCATCTGAATCTATTCATAAGATCGTTTATTACTTTCACTGTTGTTTTATTTTTTAAAAAATTATATCTCTTTTTTTAAAAAAACAAATCAGTCCCTTCTCATTTTGGTTTACTCTAGACTTTTTATATTAGTCTCATAATAATCAAGATAAATTCGAAAAACAACTTTATTTCTGCACTTGTTCCTTTGACTGTGCACGACATTTGATACAAGTTCTCCAGATACGTTAATATTTCGTGTAAATATTGTTTTGGTATAAGTTCGCTAGGTGTGTTAATATTTCGTGTAAATATTGTTTTGGTATAAGTCCTCTGGGTATGTTAATAGTTCGTGTAAATATTGTTTTGGTATAAGTTCTATAGGTGTGTTAATATTTCGTGTAAATATTGTTTTGATACACGTTCTTCAAATACGTTAATATTTCGTGTAAATATTGTTTTGGTATAAGTCCTCTGGGTATGTTAATATTTCGTGTAAATATTGTTTTGGTATAAGTTCTCAAGGTGTGTTAATATTTCGTGTAAATATTGTTTTGGCATAAGTTCTCTAGATATGTTAATATTTCGTATAAATATTGTTTTGGTATAAGTTCGCTAGGTGTGTTAATATTTCGTGTAAATATTGTTTTGGTATAACTTCTCTAGGTGTGTTAATATTTCGTGTAAATATTGTTTTGATATAACTTCTCTAGGTATGTTAATATTTCGTGCAAATATAGTTTTTATATGCTGGAAAAACATGATTTTGTTTAGTGCAAGGATCAAAGAAAATAATTAAAACTATTTTTTTCTCGAAGTAACAGAACAAAAAAACTTTATTATCTTGTGCATGAAGCGCCGGAGGTCAAAGTGTAAAAGAAATGAAGATGTATTGGGTCTTTTCGGTGTAGCTATGGGGCGCCAGATACTTTGGCCCGCCTAGCACACAAAGAAGCCCTGTAGTAACCGAATGGGCGGAGTAGACAAAATTCCAGTTGCTTTGTAGGGTAGAGTAAGCTACAAAATGTGTCATAAAAATTAATTGATTTTTTTTCCTCCAGGGAACACTAATCTAAGTATACAAACTGTAGAAAATTTCTTCTGGCGCAGATGACCTTCGCTATAGTTGCGCGAGAACTGTGTGTCCAGGTTACATAAAGAGTCACTCTCTGTTCCTACGATTGCCGCCTTATTACTTAATCACCTGATTGGGCAAATATGTAGTTTATCTTCACACTCATGGTGTGAGACAGTTGTATTAACTTGCTAACGAGTTCACGGAGTTGAACCTTACAAACGGGAAGTAACTGGTTAAATGGAGCCCTCTCGCGGAACCTTTTTATAAAGAGATGATTAATAATGATTGTGCACGCAAAATATTGCAACAGATTAAATATTATTCGGACAGGAAGATTGGCTAATTTTTCTGTAATGAGCATTTCAAACAGCATTAAATGAACCTCAATACTTGCCCTGTTCGTTAATCGTAATGATTTTAATTTAAAAATCTAAGAACGAACAATTTAGATTTAGAAGCGACTTCACGAAGCACAATACCCCCCCCCCGTCCCTAGAGGCTTAGCTGTAAGTCTGAAGGCTTATAACGCTAAACACGGGTTGCAATACCCATGGTGATCAGAGCACAAATAGTCCAATGTGTGGCTTTGCGCTTTAACAGCAACAAACAATTCAAAATAACTATCAGTTAAGTTTCTAATAAAACACAAAATTAATCAGGTTTGTTTGTGCTGGTGATTTTTTGAATACTTTGTTACATCAAGACGTAAAAATAAATTATTTTGTGAAGAACACAATTTTATTAATTGGCTCACGTTATACTTCTAATCGCGATCTAGATCTCACTTTGTAATATAAAGATATTTTCAAAATAAACACAGGTAGTAATATGATTTTAATCCGTTCGTGCTAGAGAAAAAATATCGTTTGATTTAACAGAAGTTACAGAATTTTAAATGGCTATAGATAAGATACCGGGATGGAAATTTATAACCGAACATCTCGTTGTCAAACACGGTAGATGGAGTACTAGCATGGAAAAGTATTAACTTTATTTATTAAACTTATTAGCTTTCTCTATTAAACACAATAAGAAAATTATTACTGGAAATATTTTTGTCAACGGTACGTACGTCTGGAGGCTTCTAATGTTAAAAACCGGGTTTCGATAGCCGTGGTTAGCACGGCACAAATAACCGATTGTGTAGCTTTGTGCTAAACAACAAACAAACACAATCAGTACACTACCAGCATGGAAATTGTAAGCGAAAATATTTTTGCCAAATGTAATTATTCTACAAGCTAATAAAAGATAGCTAAAAGAATAAACTATGAAAGAGAAAAGTAGGGGGATTATAAAGGACTACTCTAAAGAAGAAAATGGTCGACCATAGATAAAGGGTCTGGCTTTGCCTGGTGATTAGGGCGCTCGACTCGCAGTCTGATGGTCGCGGATCCGAATCCCGTTCCACCAAATATGCTCGCCCTTTCAGCTGTGAGGGCGTTATAATGTGATGGTCAATCCCACTCTTCGTTGGTAAAAGAGTAGCCCAAGAGTTGGCGGTCATGACTAGCTGCCTTCCCTCTAGTCTTTTACTGCTAAATTAGGGCGACTAGCGCAGATAGCCCTCATGTAGCTTTGCGCGAAATATCACAACCATAAAAAAACATAGATAAAGAAAATGAAATCTCAAAGACATACAGAAAAATGCGAACGAACTGGCCTTATAATTATTCGATTTGAATTAAAGCCATAATTGGCAACTCTCGTAAGTTTTGCTTTTAAACTATGTTATTTGTGTACTTAACTCTATTTCCACATATTCATTTGTGAATGTGGTAGTATATTCGTAAACATGGTTGTAAGTTTGCTTAATTGTAAACTTACTGTAGTAGTCTGTATTTATGAATGTGTTAATACCACAATACAAACTTGGCATAGAATCATAAACAACGTGAAAACAGTAATGGGATAGTGACCCAAAACATATAAATGAAAACATTGATACAATCTGAGGAAGGCTATACATTTAGGTAGACAGTCAGAGAGGAGGCCATGTGGCAATCAAAGGATGTCATGTCAGATTAATGGGTATTAATATACTAACTTGTATATTTTTTAGTGCATTAAGTAAATGATGTAAAGAAACTCTAATTAATTGTCATCATTAACAGTAGTACTATCACCTAAGGCAAATAAATACTACGAGAAAACGTACATACTTTGAAAGGGGCATTTCAAGTTCATTCAAAACCCGAGCATAATAAAGCTTTTAGTATTTAATATAAAACCACGTCAGATTAAGAATCATCAATAAATCTTTCGCTAACTAATATAAAATCACTTTACAATATAATGATCGAGCAGACATTTAGTAGTTAGTATGAAATTAAATTAATATTGCACAAAATAGTTGAGAAATAATTAGTCTTCCATATCCTAGTTATAACAAGTCCCAGTTACTGTTATTAAATAACGTCAATGGAAACCAGTCGTGCAATCTGACATGCACATTGCATTGATGTTTATAAAAGTGGGGAAAAAGTGGTACATATTCTCAGTTAACAGTTTGAATGACATCATTGTGTTTGGTTGTTGTTCAGCGCAAAGCTACACAATGGACTATCTGTGCTGTGCTTACCACGGGTATCGAAACTCGGTTTTTAGCGATATAAGGATACAGACTTATCGCTGACCAACTGGCTATCCCCCCCCCCCCATTGTGTACAAAGATAAGGCAAAAACCTTGGTCGTTTTCGTGATGCTGAGAGAAGTAATTTGACTATAAGAAGTCAGTGCAGAATGGCAAAAATCTTTATACAAATAATCAATAGGATCTGGACTCTCTTTCAGACCACCAATATTATTGACTGGAGTCCTGGGCAAGATATACCATTGACGACAACTCTGCAAGAAGATTTGTATTTGACGTTATTGGTTCAAAGCAACTAAAGGACTTCAGCTCCTCAACCAAATCAACAGTTCAGAGCAGCAAATGAACTACAAATCGGCATAATTAAAGGACTAACCATTGTACCAGATTATAAATGCAAAGTTCCTTTTTCTCATCGCATAAAAAACAGACAGTCTTCAGTGGTGTCAAGATTATGTGGATTTATGAAAAGATATGCATGTGAATGTCTTGCTCACAAATGAATCACGTGTCACAATTTAGCCTAGCACGAGACGTATACACATTTGGAGAGTTGTTCGGCCATATCCAGGCCCAATTTCATGGAGAATGGCCGACATGTGGCAATGATAGAGGCAGACTGATTTGGGCAGGAAGCAGTAATGGTAGCTTCACTGACATTTATGTGCTGCTTTATCACGCAATGAACGTCATACAGTATAGAAATGAAGTTTAAGAACCATACCATTAATGTCGTATTATATATTACATATAATTTAAGAACAATAGGGGAATTGTTGGTCCATCAGGCCGCCATATCTAATAAACTGAACGTGAAATAAAAAAAATTACTCATAGCCAGCTCTTATTATTCAAATATCTAGAAAATTTTATCATAACCTCCCTTAACGTAAATCTATCTATCACATCTGAAGGCAGTTCATTCCAAAAGCTAAAATGCCCTCCAGTGGCACAGCGGTAAGTCTGCGGACTTACAACGCTAGATACCGGGTTTTGATACCCGTGGTGGGCAGACCACAGATAGTCCATTGTGTAGCTTTGTGCTTAAATACAAACAGACAAACAAACCAAAAGCTAAATACCCTGTTAGAAAAAATAAAACTGTCATACCCGGCCAAATTATATATTTCTGTGTCATAGTCCTACTATTCCTTCCATTAAGTACCAAAAAAAAAAAAGATTATGCATCAAAGTTATAATTTCCCCCAACAATCTTAAACACTTCAATCAGATCCCCCCTTTAACTTTTCTTTTTTTTTGAGGAGAAAACAATTTCAAAAATCTGTTCTCGTATGATAACCTTTTCACCCAAAGTAACAACCTAGTGGCACCTTTCCAATAATTCAATGTCCTTCCTAAGGTAAGGATACAAAGACTGAACACAATACTCCAGCTGTAGCCTAACCAGTGACATATACACTGAGATTATGAACTCTTTAGGCTTGCATTCAATATTTCTGTACGTACAATCTAAAATACTATTTGCTCTGCCACTAGCAATAAGCACATTAGTTGGATAGTGTAAGGTACTGATAAACTAAAATGCCAATATTCTTTTCTTCCATAACACTGTTAAGGTTATCCCCATCAAACTTATATTTATAATTCCAATTATATTTTATATCCACTATCTTGTATATATTTTAATTTAAACGCTTTTGTTTGGAATTAAGCACAAAGCTACACATTGGGCTATCTGTTCTCTGCCCACCACGGGTATCGAAACCCGGTTTCTAGCGGTGTGAGTCCGCAGACACACCGCTGTGCCACTGGGGGCATTTAAAAGCAATCTAACACTTGTTCGCCCAATTCTCCAAATAATTTAAATTATTTTTAAAGCAACAGCATTCTCCTCATCACCAAACACATCACCAAATTTAACTGATTTATTGGCCATTCTTTCATCTGTCATTGACGTAACTCAAAAAGAGCAAAGGTCCTTACATTGTGCCCTGAAATACTCAACTTTTGACATTTATACTGTTTATCAAACTTAATTCATAACAACTCTGTGTTTCTTTCTATCCAGTAAGTTTTCTATACAATTAGCCAACCTAATGTTCACCAAGCCTTTTATGTGGTAGCTTGTCAGATACTTTCTAAAAATCCAGTTACATCAAATACACATTTATACCTTTATCTATGTATGCAAATAATGTCTAAATAATGTGTAAAATTTTCCCCTAATGAAACCATGCTGACTATCCAACAAATTTTAAACTTTGTTAAATGACTTTGCAGAGCATCTTTTTTTCAGACTTTCAAAAACTTTTCCCATCACTGATGTAAGACTAATAGGTCTGTAATTACTGGGACAGTTTTTTATCACTTGAAAAGAGGGGTAACATCAATCAATGAAAATAATCTGGCACTTTCTCCCCAATCAAGGACTTGCAGAAAATAGCAGTATGTGGCTTAAATGTCTAAATCTTAACCTCCTTCAAAATCCTTGGGGAAATATCTGGCCAATGAGGTTTATCATTCTTTAAACTTCCCAATTGTTCTTAAGCTCAGAATTAATGTAGTCATCTTGGTTTCATCTAGCGATTGTTTATGAGGAGAAATATTACTTTCAGCTTCATCAGCAAAACTTAAAAAGTATAATTTAATAACCCAGCCGTTTCATAACTGATAGACATGAGCCCTTAAAGGCCCTACTCCCATATTAGCATTTAGTGCTTACCCTTAATGTATTAGTTTTAATTTTTACACATGCATGTGCAGTAGAGGGGAGAACTTTCTTCTGATAAATAATATATTCATCATGTTTAACTGTTTACCAATTTCCTGTAAGAAGATAGTATGAAATGAATGGACTACCCAGCACGGCCACTCTTAACGGACTTGATTGTGACTGAACACGTGTGATATTATTCAGGAATACGATTCACTTCCAAATAGGCAATGTTTATGGATGGGAAGGAACTCTGATGGAGAAGAGAACCATATTATCTCAGTAGGTTGCCACATTGATGCATGATTATTGTCCGATGTGGTCATACGCCTTATTAAAACAAAACAAAACATTTTCTGATAATTTATTGGCCTGAAAAGTATTTAGCACCAAAGAAACATTTGGAGCATGGACTAAAATGGCAGATATCTGCATACCAAATTACTTGACTGGTCACTTGACACTTGATAAAAGTAAGTTAAGGGATGCTATTGTTTAATAACTGTAGTTGTATTCTATAATAGCTAGATTATAGGAAACACTAATTATTTTTTAATCGTTTACATCGGTGTATAAAATCATATTAGAATGAGAATTTCAGTATATTTATTATAAAATAAGATGATTAATGACACTTTCGATATAAAATCACCTTAGGATAAAATGACTGAGACTTTCTGTAATTAGAGTAAAATAACATTAAAATAAGGTAACGAATCTTTTTGTAGTTAAAATGAAACAACATTAATATAAGTTTATTGATGAGTACTATACAGCCAAATTATAATAAAGTTTTGAATAAGTATTCGTTTGATATTTAAGATTGCTTTCGTGTTTTAGTTTGAAGTTAAGCACAAAGCTACACAATGGGCACTCTGCCCACCACGGGTATCGAAACCCGTGTTTCTAGCGTTGTAAGTCGGCAGACATACCGCTGTGCCACTGGGGGGGCTGTGTTTTAGAGCTAGTTTTTATTGCTAAGTGTCCTATTACAAACGTATCTTGTAATCTGATTCTAATAGGGAGGTGTTAATGTTGCAACATTGCCATTAAGAATAGAATCCGAAGCAGTTCACATTCCCTAACACAGGATCTCTCCTTCAAACCTCGTTGGCAGGGATGAAACGTTAAAAATCCGGGATTTATCCGACTTTGATGAAACTTAAACAGGATATAGAAATACACAGTTTCCAAATACGACAAACATTTTACAAGTTGTGACTTCCACATAGTTAATGATAGTACTACTTCGCCCGTTGTTGCATCTATTTTTTCAGACCAGAGCCCAACAGATCTTCAATTGACCGTGACTGGAAGTTTGCTACTGTTCAGCGTGTAATCGTCTGTTATCATTGTTCTCTTGATCACCTGCTAGTGCATGGTTCAAAGATGTTCGACTTGCAACCTGTGCAGGCGCTGTGGATCATGATGGATTGTTTGACAGCTGTTGTCGAGGCAAATCCATCTATCGATCCCAAAGATGTTGCGGCGACACTCATAAATAGGTTTGGTTCTAGTGAAGACAGTAATGATAGTAGCAATAGCCTTCCGTCAAATCAGAAAATCTAGAACAAGGTCTCCAGCTTCGAAAAGACAATGAATTTGATTTTTTGCGGCTACTCCAAAAACCTGTGTCTCTTTGACTGCTCATAACTCCCGATTGAAATAAGTTACCATCATATGGATTGTGTATTTGGATACCACACATTCTGGATTTTGCAACAGGATATGGACATCTCCGAAAAATAATTACCGAAGTTTCTTATTCCTTGCCCTGACAACTAAAAACACTACTCTTCTAATTGAGAGAATGATCCTGTGTTGAATGTTTAAAATAAGAATCATATTTTAAAATACCAATAACCACTTTATAATATTGATATTTTTTGTTTTTTAAACAAACTATTATAATGGGATCTTGACTGAGGTTTATTTTTTGATTTCGTTTAAAAAGCTACACTAGATTCATTTACTACGCTGTCGTTTCTTATACATTTAAGAATTATGATCTGTATGTGGGCAAACAAAGCGTAGTAAGAAATCTGCGTTGAAACGCGAACATTTATTAGTTATAGTGAATAATTAGTGTGAATCTGAGTTGAACACCAACATTCTTTAAATTCATAGTGATAGACACCTTTACAGGTATACATAAAATGTTTTAAAACTAACGGCTAATTCATAAACATGAATTTCATAGTACCAAATCTTAGATCTCTTGCTTTAACTCAAATTAATTATTTGTAAACTGATATATTTCCAGACTCAGAGTTCAGAACTTAATAATGAAACACCTTTAAATGCCAAAATAAAAATAGTCAATATTTGAAATAGCAAATGCATAGCTTCAAATAAAGTTTGTAGCTTCGAACAAATATGGCCCGGCATGGCCAGGTGGTTAGGGCGCTCGACTAGCAATCTGAGGGTCGCGGGTTCGTGGGGGCGTTATAATGTGACGGTCAATCTCACTATTCGTTGGTAAAAGAGGTGGGTGGTGATGACTAGCTGCCTTCCCTCTAGTCTTACACTGCTAAATTAGGGAAGGCTAGCGCAGATAGCCCTCGTGTAGCTTTGCGCGAAATTCAAAACAAACAAACCAAACCGAACAAATATAAATTATTATTAATAATAAATAGCTTTATAAACAAACACTGAAATTATTTATACATTTTATTGTATTCAATATAACTCACTAAGGCATAACAGTTATCACTTGCAAGCATCACAACGTCAATGAGTGATATATGACTGGCAATACAGATTCATTTTCCTTTGCCTTGATTCTCCTTATAAACAGATAAGCCGTTTGAGTCAGCTAATAACACATTAATGTAAAATGTCCATGTCTTTTAGAATGAAACAGTTTTAAATTTGAATGCATACTTAATCATTAAATAATCTAACATTACTTAAGTATCCCAAAAACATTTAATATATTAACACAAAACTACACATCTTACTCAACCTGGTATATTAATAATGATAAAATTAAATTCTTAGAACTTACACATAAAGGTTTCTCCAAAAAGTAAATAACATATGTTAGGAAAAAGAGATAATTGAAAAAGTATATGACATAATATACAGACAACAAATACCATATGGTCCTTCAAGGTGTTCCTGCACATCTACATTTCGGAACAAAAACAACACTCATCCTTTATTTATCAGGAAATTATCAACTTCCCTTTTAAACTCACTTCATAAGCCAATAACTATTTTAGGAAAATAATTGTCTTAACTGGAACCTATCCTGTGCCTGTCTTTTCCAGAACTTCAACTTGTCCTCTCAACTTATTGTCTTCAGAAATCAGATACCTATCGATACTTGGATAATTTTATAAACGTCAATACGATAACCTATAATTCTTATTTTCTTAAGAGAAAATAAATTAAGAGAACCTAACATATCTCTCTATAAGACTTGCGTGACTTATCTATCATTATGTCAAGGTCCTTTTCTTCAATCACAATAATGAGTGGGTTGCCATGAATATTAAACATGTGAACCAAATTATGATAGCCCAAACGGATTACCTTGTACTTACTATAACTAAAAGTAGTTTGTTAAACATTTGTCCAACTTGCCAATTGATCCAAGTCATTTTTTAACAGTTTAACATCGTCAAAACAGCTAAAAATACCCAAGGGTTTAATAAAACCCGTTAACCTTCCTAATTACACCCCTATCAATATCATTAATGCAAATTTAAGAAAAGCAAAAATTAAAATCCAAACATTGAACCTTTAAGCATTTCACTAATTACAAGGGTGCAGTTTAATTGGACTCCATTAATACCAACTGTTTGCTATCTCTAATGCTCTCCTTATTACTTATTCTTCTTCTCTTTACGTGACCAAACCACCTAAGTTTCGCTTCTCTTGACTTTCCCTCTATTACACAGACACCTGCTATTTTCCTACTCTCATTAGTCGTTCTCCTTTCTTTCAGCGAAACTCCCAACAACCATCTCAACATTCGCATTTCTGTTCTTATCAGCAAGCCTTTCCCTTTCTTCTTCAGGGCCAGATCTCGGCACTGGTCTAATCACGGTTTTATTACTTTGGCTTTCAGTGCCCTTGGTAACCTTTTGTTATAGATAACTGTGGCTACTCCCTTCTATTTCTTCCAACCTGCCTGGATTTTATCTTTCACAGCTTTTTAGCTTCTTCCTTCACTTTGGATTGTACTATCCAAGTACCTAAAGTCTTCTATCTGTTCCATTGCTTTTCTGATTACATCTGTGATATTAATCTTCGTTCTACTTCTTCTACTCACAATTATTACCATTTTCTGGCATTTATTTTCAAGCCTCGTCTTTCCAAACTCTTCTGCCACACTTCAACTTGCGTTTGTAATTCTTGCTTACTTTCAGCTATTAGAAGAAGGTCACCAGCAAATACTAGTTCCCATAGGGGTCCCTTATGGCACTCCTAACTCAGGACATAGATTACAATGATGAACGGCTAATGGCTGACCCTTGGTGCAACCCAACGTTTACTTCAAACTTGTCCACTTCTCCACATGCTGTATTCAAAATTGTTGTTGCTCCTTCATAACTGGCTCTCACTAGTCTTATCATCTTTTTGGGCAATCTTTTCTTTCGCAGGCACCAGTATACTAATCCTCGTGGTACCCTGTCATATGCTTTATCCAAATCCACAAATGCATGGTATAACTTCTTGCTTTCTTCAGGGTACTTCTCTTGCAACGATGAAGATTGCATCTATTGTTCCTCTCCCAGGCCGAATTCAAACCATATTTCGTCGATGTCTACAATTTCCATATTATCTTTTCCAGTTATCTCTCTTTCACTTTCAGCAGATGCTCCACCAGTTTTATTCATCTATAGTTTTCACACTCAAGATCATCTTTTTCTGCTTGTAGATGAGTATCAATAGGCTCTCTCTCTTTCCATTCTGCAAGTATCCTCTCTTCCCTCCAGATGTTCTTCAGCAGAGTCCATACATAACCAAACCCATCATCTCCTAGTGCCTTGACCATCTCATTGAGAATCTATGATGAACTTCCCACTTTGCCTATCTTCATTTTTCTGGTTGTTTCTTCCAGTATTTGATCTCCTATTGGTGGTGTCTCCTTTAATTTTTCTGCCTCATTTTCAATGTTAAGTAGTTCCCTATAGAACTGTTTCCATGTATGTTTACTGCCTCTTCATTAGACAGGTGTTTCCCTTCTTTGTCCTTAATTACTTTGATCATTGTGATGTATTTCTTGCTACTCCTCTTTGCTTGGCTGTTTTTTATACCTTCTTCTTCCCTTTTGGTATCTCCATGTCGTGATGCCAATTTTTAATTGCCTCGTTCTAATTTTAATTGCCCTCTTTCCCTCCTTTTTTTTACTTTCTTGTACACTATTCTTAAATAGTAGTCCTTCCTTATCTACCATTCTTTGAAGGCTTCTTTCATTTTTTGATGGTTCGCTGTTCTTTTTTGGCTCTACCACCATGGAATGTTGTTCAGGTCTTTTTCTTTTTCCACAAATATTTTTTGCCTATTGAGTCAGGCATTTCCTCATTACTTTCCAGTAACTCTCTACATTTCTGGCAATATTTTGGACCTCCTGTATTTTTTGTTTTACTGGCTCTCTATATTTCTTTGGTTTTTCTCCTTCTAGCTTCCACACCTTAATATTATCAATTCCTTTCTTCTTTTTCTTCTTCTTGTTCCTCTTATTCTCCATCTCCTTTATCAACATCCTATGTTGGTGTGACACTGCTTCTCCTGGTGTCACCTTTAGATCCAATATCTTTTCCTGTCCCTCCTAGTCATTAATGTATGTAACGAAGTGCCCCTCTCTCTTTTGGAACCCTGTGATTGTCAGGAAAAAATCCATACTCTCTGCCATTTTAGCAATCTCTCTCCTTCCACGTGTATTATTCCATAGCCTCTTCCCCTATATGTCCCTTTAAACCCATCCACTCATACATGTGCATTCAGGTATGCTCCCACAATCATCATCTCATTACCTGGTATCCATATAATCATACCTTGTAGTTTTTCTTCAAAATTCTCCTTCTCTTCGTCAGAGCATCCTGTCTGTGGAGCATAACCAGACACTATCTTCAGCAACCCTTCCTCAGTTATCGTCTTCACATGCCTGGGTCAGACCACTGTTCTCTCGACTTCGACCACTTTCATCCTGAGTGTTTTATCTAACACAATTCCAACTCCGTTCCTTTCTTTTTTACCCTCATGAGAATAGCCCGCGCCTATCTCTTTCATACTGTTCTTCCCCCTTGGTCGCTTGAACACATGCTATCTTTAATCTTCTTCTTTCTAGCGCATCTGCTAATTCTCTGTCTCTTTCATTCATCATACCGAAATTCCATGTTACTATCCTTAGTTTCCAAGCTCTCTTCTTTAGCTGCTTTCACTGGTCTAGCGGTACCCCTTGCCAACTCTTCACACTGCCCAGGGGATGGCAATGCTCGTCACCTACGGGGGATGCCCTAGCTCTATGGCATACCATATGATTCTTCTCCATATTTACTTCGCAAAGTTAATTAGTTTCCAAGCTGCATGCAATAAGATAATTATTATCTTGTAATATTTGATACAAATAGATTTCTAGTCATGCGTAACAAAGGCCCCCCAGTGGCACAGCGGTATGTCTGTGGACTTACAACGCTAGAATCCGGGTTTCGATACCCGTGGTGGGCAGAGCACAGATAGCCTATTGTGTAGCTTTGTGCTTAATTACAAACAAACAAACAAAGCGTAACAAGGAAATTAGTTCACCCATTATATTTGAAACATATATTTGGTTTTCAAGATATTTAGTCATATTTAATAATGCAATTAGTTTGCTATAATACTTGATACAAAGAGTTTTCCAGCCACAACTAATAAAGTAATTAATTATTTGTATAACTGATACATATGGTTTGTATTCTAGCATCAGGTAATAAAGAAATCAGTGTAGTATCATACTTGAAATTTTCTAGCCACAACTACTAAAGTAATTAATTACATGTGATATATGTTACATGTGGTTTGTATTCTGGCATCAGGTAATAAGGAAATCAGTGTAGTATCATACTTGAACTTTTCTAGCCACAACTAATAAAGTAATTAATTACATGTAATATATGTTACATGTGGTTTGTATTCTGGCATCAGGTAATAAAGAAATCAGTGTAGTATCATACTTGAACTTTTCTAGCAACAACTACTAAAGTAATTAATTACCTGGAATATATGTCAGGAATAGTTAATTTTCAATAATACAGATAATACACTTTCTTGTTATAAGCAATAAAGGAATTTCTTATCTGTTATTTTTGATACAACTAGCTATTTTCCAAGACATAGATAATAAACGAATTTCTTTCCTGTAATAAGTGAGAGAAATAATTAGTTTCGTTAAATATTTGAAAAAAAATTGTTAGTTTTGTGTCCTCTAATACGTGACACAAACAATTAGTTTTCTAGCCACAGTTAGTTCCCCGTAAATATTAATATAAAGAGTTAAATTTATTCTATTTATAGTAAATGAATTCGTTTCCTGTAACATTATATATAAAATGTTACTTTTCTAGCCATATATGATAAACTAATTAGTTACATATAATAACTGATACCAACAGATAGTTTTATACCCATAGTAAATATAGAAATTATTGTGTTTTTTTTTACATTTCATACAAATAGCTAGTTTTATACGGATATATAATAAAAGAATTACTTTCCTCTAATAGTTCATGCAAGTAATTAATTTTCTAGGCATGAATAGTAAATAAATTACTTTCTTGCAATATTTAATACAAATTTCTTTATAACCTATAACTAGAAAATTAGTTTCCTTTTATATGTAATACAAATATATTTTTAGCCAAGGTAACAAAGGAAGTAGTTTTCTTAAATATTTGATAAGTATAGATTGTGTTCTAGCCTTAAGTAATAAACGAATTAGTTTCCTCTAATATTTGTAAGTAATAAACGAATCAGTTTCCTCTAATATTTGTAAGTAATAAACGAATTAGTTTCCACTAATATTTGTAAGTAATAAACGAATTAGTTCCTCTAATATTTGTAAGTAATAAACGAATTAGTTTCCTATAATATTTGTAAGTAATAAACGAATTAGTTTCCTCTAATAATTGTAAGTAATAAACGAATTAGTTTCCTCTAATATTTGTAAGTAATAAACTAATTAGTTTCCTCTAATATTGTAAGTAATAAACGAATTAGTTTCCATAGGAAAGCTAATTCATTATATCAGATATCATAGGAAAACTAATTCATTATATCAGATATCACAGGAAAACTAATTCATCATAAAAACTATCACAAGAAAGATAATTCCTCATAAAAACTAATTGGTTGCATAAAGTATAACTAGAACGCCTTATTATGACTTAACTAACACATAAAGTTTATTTCTTTGTATCAACTTTCTCAGGAAAATATTTATAATAAAAATGTCATATATTATATATTATCTCAAATATTATAGGTGATTAACACCTTTATTATGTATCGATAGAGCACTAACCATTTGTACCAGTATTATAGAAGACTAACTCCTTCAATACCTATGGCTGGAAAACCCTTGTATCATGTATGACATAAAATTAGTTTCATTATTGTATAACGTTAGGAAACTGAATATTTTTCTCAAGTATTATAGGAAAATCATTCTGTTATTACCTATGCCTAAAACCATTCCAAAACTAGTTTCTTTACTATATATGACTAGAAACTAATTCTTCTATAAAGATTTGCAGGAAACAAATTCCCGTACTTCCTATGGATATAAAAAACTAATTATTTGTATCAAGTGTTACGGGAAATTATTTCCTTTATTGCCTAAATCAAGAAAACTATATATTTACACCAAGTATTAAAGGAACCTAATTCTTTTATTACTTACAAATATTAGTGAAAACTAATTAGTTTATTACTTACAATTATTAGAGGAAACTAATTAGTTTATTACTTACAATTATTAGAGGAAACTAATTAGTTTATTACTTACAATTATTAGAGGAAACTAATTCGTTTATTACTTACAATTATTAGAGGAAACTAATTCGTTTATTACTTACAAATATTAGAGATAACTAATATAATGAATTAGTTTTCCTATGATATCTGATATAATGAATTAGTTTTCCTGTGATATTTGATATAATGATTTAATTAAGTTAGCAAATAGAAAAAAACATGAGTGTATTTTGATATTTCGTATAAAGCTATATGTTTTCTGCAATAGTTAATAAAAGTAGTTAGCGCTTGAACAATGGTTGATAAAGATATTTTTTCTGTGATATTTTATAAAGGGATTAAATTTACTTTCCTAGTTGCTATAAATATTTAACTTTAGTTTATTAGTTAATATAGAATATTATACTTCGTTAGATAATCTATGCAAGGGGTTAGTTTTTCTGCAATATCTAAGTAACAATTAACTTTATGACTGATACGAAAAAGTTCCTTTTTTCTTTGTTAGTTGATTTAAAAAAGAGTCAGGGTTTGTATGGCAGTTAAAATATAGTTTAATATTCCTGAAATAGTTGAATTAGGAGGTAAACTTTCTATTAGAATTGAAAGAATACAATGGCATACCTGTGTTATGGTACTCCGAATAAGTTTTTGTGTGGTAACTGAAATGTGGGACAAGTTTTCATGTGTTATGTGACACAGGAATTGCATAGTTTTTTAGTGAAAACAAGAGTTATCTTTTCAATAGAGCTTGACACAGGGCGGTAGATTTCCTGCGACGGACAATAAAAGTGCGTGATTGGGGCCCGGCATGGCCAGGTGGATAAGGCGTGTGACTCACAATCTGAGGGTCGCGGGTTCGAATCCGCATCCCACCAAATATGCTCGCCCTTTCAGCCGTGGGGGCGTTATAATGTGACGGTCAATCCCACTATTCGTTGGTAAACGAGTAGCCCAAGAGTTGGCGGTGGGTGGT
>NW_013668271.1:78283-100083 GCF_000517525.1 Limulus polyphemus
CCAAAAACAAACAAACAAACAAGCGTGATTGGGGAAATAGGATTCAGCTTTCCTGGAAATGAAAAACGTGATTTAATTTTCATACACTATTTGATACAGGGAAGTAGCTTTCTGAAGTTTTAACATAAGCGTTAACTTGACTTTCATTAGTGTACATAATACTTAACCTATGATGGTGTAAATAACAGCTTGTTTTCGGTAGTGTAACCTTTTATAGTGTATATAAGAGTTATTATACCCTTTGAGAGTATATATGAGTTTGTTTAGCTTTTAACATTGTCAATAAACGTTAGCTTAACATGTGATATTGTACATAAGAGTTAATCGAATCTTTGATAGAATAAATAAGTGTTAATTTAATTCTTGATAGTGTACATTAGAATTAGCTTAAACATTTATAGCGTCATAAGAGTTAACCTAACCTGCTACCTTTGATTGTGTATATAACAGTCAGGTAAACCTTTGACAGTGTAACTAAATGATAGTTTCCGTTGAAAGTCTGAATAAGAGCGTTCCATTACTAGTGAATACAAAAGCAAAATTGCTTTACTGTACACTTATTGATAAAAGAAACATAAAACGAATTTTTTTGTGCTGTGACAGTTGAAAATAGACTTAGATTTCATGTTCTAGAATAAAACAATGTTTACTAACTTATCTTAAAACGCCTCACTAGCAAAGTAATGATTCTTTTTAAACCTAACAAAAAAATTGAAAATCACGTTTACAGCAGAAGGTATTTTCTTCACATTCCTCTATTTACTGAATCAAGGATTTGGAATCAGAAGCATGTAAACATTATATATTAGGCTTGTCTATTTTCTACCATAGTCAGTTCTTTTGTTCAATACTATAACTAGTCAGTTGAGTTGAGTCTATAACTGTCAAAGACATTATATTAACAATGTTACTTGCATACTATACAATCAACTTATTGCAATGGTGTGAGAAACCAAACACTGTGATGCAAGGAGAATTTTAGCACTAACAGAAATAATTCAGATTACGTTTGACCGCAATATATTGTTTCCTTTTAATTAGTCTATTGCAGATAAAACCTTTTGCGTAATCACAGCTGTAAATGCCAAGTCAGGTAATGTTTTGACTATAAACCTTCGCCACGAAGAACTTAACAGTAATAAAGATACTCAACAGCTCCCGTACTACTGAGCCACATTTCCCATTCCTAAGCTCTAGTGTGTTTTTCTTTAGTCGCCTGACTATAGTTTTATGTTTTCCAGTACGTAGTTAATAAAAATGTTTGCTCTGAATTATTCGAACTATTATTTCAAAATGTTTTACTCTTTTAGTTTCGACAAAATATTCACAGCTTTAAGGACTGAGGAATAGTAAAACACAGGAAGGTTTATTCTACGTTATTTTCTTGTAATATCTTAAAATCAGATATATTTAACTGTAGATTATCGATTACATTTTTATTCGGAAATTTACACCCTAAACGAGGAGTAGGCTTATCATATAAGACACTTTTGCAAACAACAACCAATATATGGACTATTAACATCTCACATTGTGAAACATTTATCTTTTCGTTCACTGAAATATTATGACCACATAACACGCAAAATACACAAGTTATATCCGTAAGAGATACACTATTCATTATAACCTTATAACAGGTACCTGAAATCAGAACCTTTCACTGTGACAGACTATCTCCGTCAGACACATCTGTTGACCGAACCGCAAGAGGGTTATTCCCCAATTTGAAATGATATTTAGATCTGAGAGCCACTTTCCTGTAATATTTGACCTTCTAACATTTATGAAAGACCGAATGTTCAGAACATTTCAAACAAAGTATTTCATAAAAGAATTAGGATTAACTTCAAACAGCGTGTCATCCACACAAAACTAGTTCCAGCCGTGAGATAAAGGGAAATTTTCATTTATATTTTTAGTTCTGCTACCTATGAAATGTTAAAACCCGATGTATGATGACTTACATAAACACTGGGATCGTGTTATACTTCACCTATGTAGGTTTTGAAATACAAACCTAAACGATATATTTCTACGTTGTGCTTAAACTAATCTAATAGCAACTTAAACTACAAAGTAAAATTACTTTTCCCGACATAAAACTGCGTTGTTATTCAAAAACATTGAAGCTTTATTTGGCATGGATTTGGAGAAGCTAATACACACAGTTTGATATTCGATATAATACAAAATACTAATTTTGCTTACATCATAAGCTAAAATCAGACTATAAATCATAGACTAAACTTATTCCTGCTATTTTAACATTGTCAGGACAAAAAATAAAGGAGCTTCACTACTACTTTAAAGCAGGATTAATGAACAACCATACAATTTTTCTTTAGACTAAGAACCATTTCGTTATTTCTAATTGAAAGTCTTTGCCTGTGCAGGATTACTTATGGGACGTTTCGACATACGTATGCGGGCAAAAGAAAGTGTGGCGAAATGTTGCCTGTATCTATACTGATGTCAGACTGGTCCCAGTTGAAATAAAACTTACTAACCTAATATAGTTTCCGTATTTCTGACACTTGATCGTGGGTATGTTTGAGGTAGGGTTTTATATTTATTTTTCTCGGGATATGATAAGCATCCTTCTTTTTTCAGGCCTACGATACCCACCCATGGTGACGTTGAAGCTAATCATCCCTCGTCAACGCCAATTTTAAAAGCCAACACCCCACCGCGACCAATTTCTCAGACACTGCCTCTTTCTAGTTTTATCCACATCACAAGTGAAACGATACCTTCCTATGGGGTGCAAATACCTTGTATACAATGGGGGGAAAGTATGTGAATTTATTAGAAACTGCAGGGGTCAAAGGTGGAGAGATTTTCTAAGGTCGTTCAATACGTTATGTCCCGCGAAGAATGTACAGACGCCAAACCCCCTACTCTGTTTTCTATCTTTGAATAGTATACTACTAAAGTAAAACATAAATATGATGGTGTTATTAATTTAATTTCTATTTTCTGTTTTAATCATGCAAACTGAGAAAAAACACACCTTTCACTGTTCGGGCAAGGTTTTAAATATTCATTAAGCTATATTACCATATCTGCATAGCATAAAATATTATTAATAAAGAAATTAGAAATTAACCCTGACAGAAAATCCATTCTTTTTTTTGTAAGCTGCGTATTTATGCTTGCTAACACTGAAAACGTATTCATAAGATTATTACATTTAATTTAGGGATTCATGGATTCAATATGCTGTAGAATTAATTTATTTCTATATTCTACACAAACCACATTTAGAAAAGAAAATTCTTTATTGTATGTCGAGAACAAACACTTCATATTAAGAAGTCCCCAGTGGCACAGCGGCATGTCTGCGGACTTAAACGCTAGAAATCGTGTTTCGATATACGTGGTGGTCAGAGCACAGGTAACCAATTGTGTAGCTTTGTGCTTAATTACAAACAAATAATCATATTTCAAAAATGATTTATTCTTATATATGCGTTTTTTAAATAATGGGTTCAAACTTCATCTTCAAATACCACAAACAAAATATAGGGCAAACTTTCGCGAATAACTTAGATTCGAATGAGCAAGTACAGTTAGTTGGCTTTGTTCAAATGAGAATTTGTTTCGCCGATCTAACTTATCACCTTCGTTTCTTCTTGTAAGATTTTAAATTAGTAATTGCATCACATCAAGATTGCCAACTCTGTTAACTTGTAACAATATGCACTTAGATAACGTCCGATGCAATTTCGTTGTTTAAAAAAATAATAGTTCAAAACGTATGCTTAACAAAATATGCCCCTCCCCAGTGGCACAGCTGTATGTCTGCGGACTTACAACGCTAGAATCCGGGTTTCGATACCCGTGGTGGGCAGAACACAGATAGCCCATTGTGTAGCTTTGCGCTTAATTACAAACAAAATATGCATGCTCATGGTGAGAATAGTGTCGAGCCGAGGCTAAACAGCGATACAAGTTATATAATGATAACTTTCAAATAAAGACAAACTGATATAGGGGTTGTCATAAACAGAATAAGCAACTCATGTCTTGCGTTATTCATTAACCTGAAGATTTATATTCAACAAATAACAACCAGTAATATGAAAAAAAAAAAGTCTAAGCTAGAACTAACCTATGACACAGTTCTGAAGAACAACTTTTCTGTTGCAGTAAGTATAAAAATTCACACAAAAGTATGCTCACTGAACCACGTAAACGATCCTTCGGTAAGAACAGTATTGAGTTACACATTCTTTCTCTGCTTGAAAAGACTACTTCTCCTTGATATAGAATAAAATTGAGTATTGGTACTAACTTACAACTAGTTTTCATAACACGATAATTTACTCAGCTTTTATGGCAGCAGTCAACTTGACCCACCCTTTCAGGTCAACTGCTTCCTTTTTTATAAAGGTTTGAATAGAAGCGATTGTCAAGCAGCTGTTTTGAAAGGCCGAGGTTTACCATCAAAAGAACCAAGTAACATGTAGATCGTTTTCCTTCACTATAGACGTGGCCAATGAACTGTAGAATTGACTTGCCTTTTCAGCGCTCGAGATGTCGAACTAGCTAGGTAAGTAGATGTAAGTAGCCAGCCGTGCGATCAAAGAATTCTCATTCTCTGATAACAATGAACAATGGTGCCGACTCATAAATTTCAGCCAAGGAGTCAGTCACGGCTAGCGCTGATTTTCCACCCATCGTTTGCCATCTATTGAAAATTCTCGTGCGCTCGTGAGAACCGGTGGTGTCATTTCGTCTGTTCATGATAAAGTGTAGCGATGTTTTGAAAGGACCTGTTTTGGCGAAAATTTTGAGGCACAAATAGCAATCATATATTCAACAATTTACAAAGAGGCTTATGTGAATAGAAATTTAAATTCCTTTCTACTTCGTATGAAGAGTCTTAAATATATATATATATATCTTTGCTTGTAGTTAAGCACAATATCACACAATGGGCTATCTGTGCTGTGCCCACCACGGGTATCGAAACTCAGTTTTAACGTTATAAGCCTTTAGACCCGCCGCTCAGACACTGCGGAGGGGGGGGGGCTACATATCTGCCATACTCTGTTTTTCACGAACTCCTGGCTCCTTTTGCCATACTCTGTATTTCACGAACTCCTGGCTCCTTTTGCCATACTCTGTATTTCACGGACTCCTGGCTCCTTTTGCCATACTCTGTATTTCACGGACTCCTGGCTCCTTTAATTTGCTGGAACGTGATATTAGTTTCAATAGATATGTTTTAAATAACATTTATTTGTTTTAAGAATAAATATATGCTTCGTTGCAACCTCTTTTTTTTTTTCAAAAGCCATCTAATGAAACAAAATCCATTAGAAACACGAGTTCCTTTTTTTTCTAACGAGAACAATTTTTCATGCTTTAGGCCGGACCGCAATCAGCAGATTTTGAAAGTTGCTTTAATAAAAAGATTAAACGTAAATAATTACGTCTATTCTTAGCCATAACGTTTGTCTCAGTTTTATCATGTGCAACTCGAAACAACAATTATTGAAGTTAAACGCACGCGTCAGCGAACGATAAGTTGCTCAGTCACGTGCCTCACAAACTGCCGTCATTTTCAATCTTATAAAGAACCTATTAACATAATAAACAAACACTTAACTCCGTGAGAAGTATAATAGGCAGGAAGGATACCCAACCACATTAAATCGAGTATAAAGACCTCCACCTAACGGTCCGTTTTGTCCCGTTTGTTGGTAACTAGCGTTCATTATTTTCGGGAAGTCGGTATTCAACGGTCTGGTAACAATAGCTCCCCGGTTTAGACTGCTATTTTGTAAGAGAAGCAACGAAGTGAACCCGTAATAGCATACATAGAAAAGCGGCGTCAAAGCGAGCACGACTGATTCAGTAACTGGAGATCATGAGAAACCATTTTGTATATATTCAAACACGCAGTACACTAGACAAATACGTCCGCCATTGTGCAAAATATTGTCAAAAATACTGATTTCTAAAATAAACACAACAGGCTGTACAATAATACCATTAAAGGGAAACAGGAGGCAAATATACGCGTATGATATCACAATGTTCGAAAAGATTGATAAACATATCACTGAATATAACATCTGCATAACTCTATATACAAGTGTCCGTAGCAGAATATAATATACTTATATTACAGATATGTTTCTACTTATCTACATAAACCTTGTACGTAAATAATTCTAACTATGCCGTTCAGATGGTATGTGTAATTACAGAACTGTAAGTAATGTACTTACGCTAAGTAAACTTCACGTTTAACACTTTACACGTAAACATGAACCGTTCTTTTTTTATTACCAGAGTAAGTAACTTGCATTGTACTTGAAATAAGGTGAACTGGTTGTGTTTTAACTCTTATTTGTAAATGTGTTAGGGTATATTTTATTTAAGTTTTAGATGCTTTATCTAAAGAACAGTGTTAGAAATTACACAATGCACACAAATTCAGAACATATATATTCATTTTAGCATGTGATCTAAGTCTTTTTTCCTATCTTATATACAGTAACCCACGTACCCCTGAGTCCCCACAGTAAGCCATGTACCCCTGAATACCAGCCATGAGAGACTGTAAGAATAAAAAGTAATCTGTTGTCGAAAAGCCTCAGATCCTCGTAATGCATGGGCCCGTCAAACTAATGAGTCGGCGAGGTCTACGGTTCCCGCCAGGTGCTGATAACATCAGTGGAAGAAATGACTGGGACCACACAGTGCGACCTGGATGTCGGACCTGGTGTCTAGAGGCTTAGCTGAAATACTGGGAAAGTATGACATTCGAGGACCACCGACTACGCTTTGGTGCTAGCTCCTCAGTTACGGGAATTCAGGGGGAAACAAGAAACTATCAAGACTTTCACTTGCTTCTATAGATAACAAAAATCGTATAGATAATTTCAAAATAACACAGAATACGAGATGTAATTTCTGAGAAATTTAGTATTGGAGTAGATATATACTCTCACACATATACAAAGCTACACAACGGGCTATCTGTGCTTTGCCCACCACACGTATCGAAACCCGGTTTCTAACCTTGTAAGTCCGTAAACATACCGCTGTGCCACTGGGGGCGCCATCATAAGTTTGTTTGTTTGTAATTAAGCACAAAGCTACACAATGGTTTGTCTGCGGACTTACAAAGCTAGAATCCGGATTTCGATACCCGTGGTGGGCAGAGCACAGATAGCCCATTGTGTAGCTTTGTGCTTAACTACAAACAAACAATCATTTTATAAACTTTATAGTGCTGAGTCTTCAGTAAAATGAAACCAGGTTTACCGACACACGACAAACAGATTATTTAATATAATTTTGAAAGAAGTGAATCTCGTACCTAACACCTGTGTTCAATCAACCAAAATATAATTCATAATCATCTGACAAAAAAAAAAACGTGAATCATAAGCTCAATGAAACAGTAAAAAAAGAGGACTTATCATTGTTATTTGTATGAGTTTTACGTATTTTAGTATCTATATAAATATAATAGTACTGTCTGTTGTGTGTCCATGTAACTACTTCGCAGGGTGTGGATGGATCTCCACCATAATTTATATAGAGGTTCGTCGGGTCCATGCGGGGGTGCATGCAAATTTTAAGTTTTACATTTTGCGTTTTGTTGATTTTTATGGGCGTTTTTTACCACTACCTCGCCTCCTGTTGATGGACCTTCATCAAATTTGGCATGAAGGTTTGTTGGGTCCATGGGGAGATACATGCGAATTTTGCGTTTTGCAGTTTTTGCGTTTTTTCCAATTACATATAAGGGAAGCAACTTTTTATATTCTAAGATAACCTTTCTTAAATCATGAAATTTACACAACTTCCGTACAGTGGACAGGTACTCCAGCTAGTTAACCATATAGTAAAATTATACTCCACTCGTTTGCCTAAAGGCCAGCAATAAACCCGTTACTAATTGCCAACTTCAAAGGCCTGTTGAAGTCTATTGTCACGGGACAGTACGGATAGTAAATATAATAAAAAATGGGAATTTAAAAAACCTACTAATAGGGATCGTAAATAAAGTGAGGAAAGAAGGCTGGAGATAATGTAAACATTATTACTCGAACTACAAATCTCTATTTTGGCTCCATGCTATTACTTAGAATTACATTTGGTGGAGTCAAAATAGGGATGTGTTTCCTTGTTTCCTTACTTTCTTTACGATCCCTATTAGCAGGTTTTAAGATTCCCATTTTTTTATTTATCTTGTATGCTGGCTATTTTAATGCTTAACTATGGGCAAAGGGTTACTTGATATAGTAGCTAACTTTATACATTGTAATGATAATAAACTAGCTTATATGGTTTATGATGATTTACTGTAGCTATTGACTATTTGATCACATTAGTTCGAGATGTTAAATGTTAAACAGCTTTAGATTGTCATAGAGATTTGTTTGAGAATATAGTGAACATTTATAGGTTCTGTGTAACTATATATAATGCATAGCAATGGACATATATATGCTTAGACTAAGACACAACTCCCACTAAGCGCGTATAAAATTTTACCAGTAGAAAAGCAGCCTTTTCAAATAAAACATATACGTCTAAGACATCGCTTTAAATAAACCTGCGTGTCTTTTAAAGCGATGTAGGTAATAAGATGTAATATTATGTGTAATGATTTTTTTTAACTCCTTCACTTCATACATAATATAGGGGTTGGCTTCCTAAATACGCCGATTATATAGGGTACAAAGCATTGAGTATCTACATGTTACAGTCAGATAATGTTCATCTAGAATTATTATTATTACTTTTGAAAGGAATACAAGATATTTGAAAGAAAGCTAACTTGAAGGGGTAATGATAACATCGCTTACACTAGAATTATGATGTTTTTTACCTTATGTAAAATATAGAAGAAACAAAGCCACTTTTCGATACCCCTACGATCTTCGCAGTACCTTATTTAGTATTCTTCAAAAGGTTTGGATGTAATATACTAAGCTATTCTTGTTCTAGGCTGGCAAGAGAATGATAAGAAGAAGAATTACAATTGGGCCATTTTGAGTGGACTACGTTTTCCTTGTATAGTCTAACATGCGTGCTTTTTCGTGCATTTTTATATGTGTACAGCGTTAGCAGTCAATAGTAAAGGTTTTAAAGTGTTGTTTGAACTGAATCTATTGTTTAAGGGGGCATTTTGCCCTAACGTTCTATTAGGGTTTTATGCAATTTCTTTCGATCCCTATTATGAACTGCCCCCACGTGGCACAGCGATATGTCTACGGACTTAGACCGCTAAAAACCGGGTTTCGATACCTATGGTGGCCCGAGCACAGGTAGTTCTTTGTGTTTAATAACAAACAACAACAATCCTATTATGAACGACTATCGTGGTTCATGATACAGTAAACACGACCAAAGAAAGTGAAATATTGATATTTATCTGTTCGTTTCGTTCTTTTGTCAATTCGTTATTACATTTTTTAGTCATTGAACACTAAACAAAAACTGAATTAAATTTACTGAGTAATGTTTTAAATAAGATATTCAAAAAAGAATTACATTTGTAGTACTATTATCCAGTAAATATTCTAATATCGCTGAATATGAATGTAATGGCAAGTAGTGAAAATTGTAAACCATGTCAATTTAAACGAATACAAAAGCATCCCTGAAGTTCAGATTGAAAGGCAACATACTTACATTAATACTTTTTATTGAAAGACGATACAAAAACACATTTTATACGCATATATTTGCTAAACACATATTATCTTCTGGCTTATGGGATAAATACTAAAATAATCAACAAAAAAAGAAGTCGAACTAATTCAAAACCTGGAAAATCAGTTGGGGTATTTTCCCTCAGTGTATAAAGCTATTAGCAAAACGGATTGGTTTGCCCCCCCCCCAAATGGCACAAGGGTCGTACAACGCTAGAAATCGGGTTTCGATACCCGTGGTGGGAAGAGCATAGATAGCCCCTTGTGTAGTTTTTATGATTAACTTCAAACAATTGTCTGATTTTGGCCATTCGCTCGAGAGCTTTCTGCACTAACCGTCTCTAATTTTAAAACTTATGAACACAGCTAATAAACAGCATCCTCCGCCAACTCTTGGGATACTCTTGACTGACCAAACGATGGACCCATAAGTCCATACGACATGCTAAGGACTGGACTACACCTGGCCTATACGGATTGGCGACTGTGTGTTTAACAGACAATTTAAATCAAGGCAAAGTGAAGAGTTTTTAGGTATAGCGATGTTTTTAAAGTGGTATAGGTTGCCTTGATACTTTATTTAATTTTATATATTTTTGTTTAATAAAAGGTTGTTAGGAATACTTGGACAGTGTGTAAACATTGTATTTTACAATACCTCTACCTCTTATTGTATGTACATGGGTTTCTCTGGTCATGCTGTATATACTTTATTTGCCGAAGTCGACGGCCTTCCACAACTTTATGTCGTGACGATACCCTAACGTTCACTATCATTTGAATGTGCAGGTGACCGTCCGAAAACACGCTGTTACTTACTTACCTGGATTTGGCCGTGGGGGTTCAACGACGGGACTTTTCTGCAGGAATGTTACGAAACGACAGTTCATTCGACTCATGACAAGTGGAGCAAAATGATTAATTTCTAGTTGTTGTTTTTTTTTTCCACCAAATTTCAGAACGTCATCTATACTAGTTGTCTGATAATATCATCACAAAGTGCAGAGTGGCATCACGAGAAATGTGCGCATCTGAAACTCATGAATACTTCAACTGGAACCACCAAGAGAAAAAAGCAAAAAAAAAAGAAACGTTTTTGTGTAATAAAAGCGAAACAGTGGAAATATATCTGTCATTTCCTGCTATATCTTCCAGGCGATCTAACTGCATGGCTCTACTTACAGCTACCTTGAACGATGTGTGGGAATAAAGGGGGGGTTGACTGGTAATTCAGGTTGAGAAAAACAACCGACATTTACTACTTATAACAAGATAGATAACACTTTGGTTAGAAAAACAACAACAACATTAAACAAATTCATAAAAGACAAGAAAGTTTTTAAATTGAGATTACTCACACATATGTTTAGTTATGACTTAGAGTTTCAGGACTATAATTTAATTCCATTTAATAGGTTACTACTTGGATCAAGAAAACATTCAATTTAAGATACCTTCATTATTGCATTGGTAGTACATAATTCAAAAGAGTAATTGATATTTGAATTTAGGCCAGAAAATACAACTTGCTCTTGAACATAAGCGTTATTTCTTGTGTTATTTGAAATTGTTTTGTGTTTTAAGCAATGGATGTAGCTTGCTTCTTAAAGTAAACAGGGTATGAGGCTGATTATTTTCTAGGACATACAGCCTGATCTTTGCCAGGGTTATTACAAGAGGATAGGAACTCAAGGCAAGATATCTTTCTTGTTTAATGTCAAGATTGCGTCTAGTTGATCTACATGGGTCTTTTTACATTAAAGAAGTGAACCTTAGAAATTGTATTTTCAGTCGTTTGTTTTGTGACTTCTTGTTAAAGGTCAATAATATATTTCTTTTACTTGATTTATTGCTCTGTTTTGTTGTTTAGATTAATCAGTTAGTTAACATTTGGTGCATATTTTAATAATTTAATGTTTGTTGAAATTAGGCTGTAAGTGTAGATTGTGAAAATATTTTCTGAAACAGGCACATAATATAATCCATATGATGTTATATAACAGCTTCAAATCTAGCACTTAGATGATAAACGGTAAGTTTATGTGTGATATTTTATTGAAAAGAAAAAATAAAGCTAGATTTTGTTTTTGTTTTTCAGTAAAACATATGTTATTCATTGTCAGAGCCAATGAATGTGTACGCATAGTTCATTTGTTTTCGCAAGTTCTTTGGGGACAAACTGCAAGACTTCATACTTGTATGATGTGTCTCATCTATTATTCTACACCTTAGTTCATGTAGTATCGAAAGTTAAGTACATTTAGACATTTAGGTTGTCTAAGGAAATCAACTATTGGTCGCTTTTCATCAGTACCTTAGAGATTCAACTTCTTTATGCTTACTAGCAATCTTTGGCTATCGATGTATATTCATTAATCTTTTGTGCCATATCATTTTGAAAGTTGGTATTTACGCAGGAATATAGTGGTTATCCTTTAAAATCCATTTTCTTATTAATAGGCTCAGAAAGCGCATTTGTTTTTAATATATAATGTCAGCTAAGAGAGTCAATAATCTGCTCTCGCTCTAGTTACTAACGGAACTATGTTATTCAGCTAAGGTATCACACATACTTTATCGTGAGAGAGATTTCTGTAACATAGTGCATATTACAGAGAATGTAACGATAATTTTTCTAATTACAAGTCAGGTGATGCCCCAGAGATACACCATCTTTTGTTTTATAGTGAGAGTGACTATCAGTTACGTCGGTCGCATCTCCATCTTGAGAAGAATGACATTATTGTTCTACCTGTATAATGCCATGTTTTCTCAATCTGGGACAAGCGATTGAGAATAAGATGAATGAGAGATACGTTGTTCTGATAACAGCAAATACTTATTCATTCTAAGAACACACGCCAGCAATGGAGCCAAAATATACTTGCTCTTAAAAGCTTTGATTATTTTTTTGTGAGTGTTGGAAATAAAGATTGTTTGATTATTTGAAATATTGTGTCCAGTCTCTTTCTTTACTTCAGACTCTATCCAGTTTACGATAATTCAACTTTTCTCTGTAAAACATTTTCTGGTAAACTTCCATTGTGGCTTATACCCACTTAGTTACAGGGAAGTCAATAAACCCGACAATACCATAATGGAAAGGTGGGAAAGAGAAAATATGGTGATGTGACTGCAGGATTTGTTACTGTGAAGCATAAATTTCTCTCTTGATAAATGTATTTGCATGTGCTCTTCTAGTATCTTGTGTTATCGAATGGAAGCATCGAATTCGAGAAAATGTCATTTTTCATGAGTAGGACTTATGACCAGGTGCTGAGGAGTGACTGCTATTTAACTCCTTGACATATGTTTTTACTGTGGCTCCTGACCAGAGAACTGTTGGAATCTTATGCACCCAGAATGACCAGTCAGGTTCTCCCTTTAAGGTTTAATCTCCATGCAAAGTAGGCATGGATGACTGAGGATAACTTCAGCTGTGCCAAGTCTGGTAAGTCCAAGACCAAATGAGGCAGAATTAATAGGACTTCACCAGTGAGAGCAGTTCAACTCCAGCTGTGGTCGATATTACCCACTATAAATCCAAGAGAGACTGGATGAAGTTTTTCAGGCAGGTTACAGTCTCATGTGTGAGCTTAGGAACAGGCAATTTAATGCCTGCCTTAGTTTGGATTGTCAATCCTCAATACTATCGAGCACTTGCGGGAAGCACAACTCTGGAACTGAGATACAGTTGTCAACATTTCAACCTTGTGGAGAAACAAGTTCAAAGCTCAAAAGAAAGTGTCCCTCATAGAATTTTGCCACTTATGTGAATGATATGCATTATGCTCGGGGAAAGCATACAATACACTACAATGGCATCTGCAAATTGCAAATATATTCTCATTTTTAGGTTTATAGAAAACTCTCAGTAAGATGATAAGGCATCACTTGGGTGTAAGAGATATTATAACCCTAATGGAGGTCATTTTTGCGTTTACAAAGCTGGAAGTGATGATTTTGAATAGGTCACAAGAGAGTAAAAACCATGTAGATCACCCTCCTCAGGTGAGTGCGTCATGTGGAGCTTGTGCTTCTGCAACATCTAAGTAAAGTCAGCCACAGAATGAATATAATTATCTCTTACTTGGGGTCTGGCACTGGCATCCTAGAGATTAATATACTATAGAAATTCTCCATAAGTTTTGCTTGTGCAACAAGTGAACTGTGTTTCTGAGGAAAACCATCTGATACCAGCCAGATCAGGCCCAAGAACAGTGGACTGCATGAGTGTATGTTACAGAGGAAGTCAAGTACTCCCATGTATACAAGTAGTATTCTGTGGTTTTAGTGTGTTGATGTCAGGTAACATGGCTATAGAGCCAACTATGAAATGCACTGTTTCTTGTCTAGAATGCAGGCAGCATTAGCTCGAATAGTGATCTGTCAAAGAGAGGACAAAGTCCTAGTGTTGTTCTGTAGTCATGGGAAGTCAGCTATCCAGCTTCTCACTGGAATGGTCAGTGGCATGGCAGGTGAACTGGAAGTAATTGAAGTTAATCAAAACTGAATTACTAGCATTACTTCCATTCTGCTGTGTTCAAAAGCAAGTACTTGGCTGTCAACATCTGAGTCACTGGTTAAGGATTGTGCAAGAAATCTAGATTCAACACAGTGGAAGAATGTAATGACCTGTTGGTTAGCTATGCAGATGTACTTGTGGAAGAAAAAGGCTGACTGGGTCTAACAGAAGTAACTTCCCATCACATAGACACAAGTTACATGCGTCCAATTAAAAAAAACCCACTGCGCAGGCTGCCTGGAAACACTATGGATTTACCTAACACCAACCAAAATGCAGTAAATGTTAAAGACCTTACAGCATTCATTGGGTGTGTGGTCATCTCCAGCATTGATAATCAAGAAGAAGGCAGATATGTGAGTGTTCTGTGTTGATTTGAGATAGGTGAACGCAGTGACCCATATTGATGCCTTCCCACTCCTCAAGACAGAAGAATGACAGATTCGAAGGCACCTGGTCATTCAACTCTTTGGACCTGGCATCTGGACATTAGCAAGTGAACCTAGATGACAAGAGCGGGTCTAAGGCCGATTTTAGCACATGAGATGAATTGTACCAGTTTTGAATCATGCTGTTTAACTTGCGTAATATTCCCACCACTTTCGAAAGGTTAATGAAATTTACACTGAAGAGGCTACAATGGAAATGGTTCCTGGTCTAAGTTGACAATGTCTTGTTGATTGGCTGCATATTTGAAATCACTGCTGGAAACCTGTGAATGGTACTTCAGAGGCTAAGACTGGCAAAGGAAGTGCGCATTTATGTGCATGCATTTCTCAGTCCTATTGTGAGAAGACATGCAGTCTTTACGAACTCTACGTAGATCACAACAGTATCAGAGTGTGCTGAACCTTGACAAAACAAGAATCCATAGTTTCCTTGTTTTTACATCCTGTTGGAACTTCTTCAAGATCATTGCGACATTATCTGCTCTTATTGAAGCCAATGTGCACTTTACAAAAACGAAGGAGTATGACTACTTCTTCTCTTAAAGCATACTTTATTAAAAGCTCTAGAACTGCCATTTTCATGATAACAATAATAGTGGAATAGGGGCAGTGATATTACAATTGCAGGATGGAGTAGAACACGAGGTATCATATGCTAATCATATGCTCATGGCTTATGAATTCCAACACAGCACAACGAAGAAAGAACTGGTTGTTTGGACCATTTCGTTCACTGAAACAAAAAACAAAACTGACGGTTCTGACTGGTTTGTATATTAGTGAACGCTCCTGAAGAAGCTGTAAGGCGAAACGTTGAGTATCTAATTAAATAAAAACAACATTTTGATGTTATAAGATCGTTTATTTCTAAGTATTAATATGTCTTCTATACACCATCATGCATTACAGAAATTAGATAATGAGTTATTTTATCTTGCCTGATGATGACCTAAGTAGTAGGTCGAAACGTTGAGTATCTAATTAAATAAAAACAACATTTTGATGTTATAAGATCGTCTATTTCTAAGTATTAATATGTCTTCTATACACCATCATGCATTACAGAAATTAGATAATGAGTTATTTTTATCTTGCCTGATGATGACCTAACTAGAAGGTCGAAACGTTGCGTGGCCATTTTTATATATACGTGTGCATTTCTCTGTAATAAACATTTCACAAGTTAGAAGTACGATGTTTTTTGTAATTACAATAGTTCTTGTTTATAGAGTTTATTAAAGGCTGGTCTTCTATGCTTTGTACTTTTATATCAATTCTGTCTTTTTTTATTGCATGATACTTTTTATGATTACTATCATACATTATAATAGAAAAGTTTGTACACTGATGTTGTTTGAGTAAGTGCGGATACGTTTATTATATTTCATTACTGATTGGTAAACAAGGGTTTGTTTGTTTGTTTTTGAATTTCGCGCAAAGCTACACGAGGGCTATCTGCGCTAGCCATCCCTAATTTAGCAGTTTAAGGCTAGAGGGAAGGCAGTTAGTCATCACCACCCACCGCCAACTCTTGGGCTACTCTTTTACTAACGAATAGTGGGATTGACCGTCACATTATAACGCCCCCACGGCTGAAAGGGCGAGCATGTTTGGTGTGACGGGGATTCGAACCCGCGACCCTCAGACCCTGGCGGTAAATAAGGGAGTTAAATGTTTCTTTTGAACTTAGGACTTGCTTCAACAATTAATTTCTTTAATTGGGAACTTTATAATAGAGATTAATTGCCTTTGGTAACTGTGTTTTATCATATCCTTTTCGTATAATTTCTTTCTATTGAAGCTTACGAGGGAAAGTTTAAGGGAATGAACAAGCTCTTACTCTGAATGGCTTAATATGTGGTTTCTGGTTAGACTATTATATTTGTGTTTAGTAGTGCTAATTGTTTATCTCTCCAGAAACTATAGATCACAAGTGATCTTTGTTTCCTGGTAAAAAAAAAAACAATAACAAGAAACCTTTATTTTTCTCTAAAAACATAATGCCTAATGTACCTTTATCTTTTAGTTTTGTTTTTGACTAGCTTTTGATTTTTGAGGCAAGTACATTTTAAAATATATAATAAATTTCTGTAAATTATGTTCAGTTCTTCTACTTCTTTTTCCTTTTCCATTACATACAACCCAATCATTTTGCCACTCTGAATCGGGTCATCACATTATTCTAATTTTCGGATTTAGTTTATGTTGCATATCCTAAGGGAATTATTGCATATACAATAATCAAAGATTAGACAGAACTGACGACCGAAATTAACACTTTAATAAATGTTTCTGATTTGAAAGTATGATAAACGCACAAAAATCTAAGTGTGTAGAATTAATAGATAATATTAAATTCTTACCTTCATTATATTTTAAGTTATTAATCACAAGACGGTAAATGGATCAATTAAACGAGTTACTGTTATCAATCATTTGGATTCAAATGCACAAGTTAGTAAACTGATAAATTTCATTCCCGAATCTTCCAAAGTCATAATGTATTGGTCTTCGAGATCTGTGAGGCTTTAAGTGGTATCTTACATATAAACAGGGAAGTGTTTCTTAGCAAATATACTATAAAAACTTGAAATTGGAGGAAAATATTTTACATAAACAAAACCTTATTACGTTATATTTTGTTTTTATTTTGTTTTAAATAACACAGAACCCATCTAACTGTCTGAAACAAAGTTTAAGTATAAATGTAAATAACCACTGTATGTAAGTATCTAACCAAATTCATAGTAATCAAATTAAATCAAACCCACTTTACAAGTCTCTAACTGTCTGAAACAAAGTTTAAGTAAGTATAAATGTAAATATTTATCTTGTATTATTCATTATTGACAAACAACTATTTAAGCCTGTGGAAAGATCAGTTGTGAGGGCTTAACTTCTTGTTTGTTTTTGTGTGAATGAATAACTCCAAATGTTTAGATACATACATAATCAGCTATACAATTAAAAAACAACTTCAATGATTACGTGTGTATTTGTTTTTCTAGAGTTGAAGTTACAGACATTTATGATGATTTACATAACGTAATACTGAGAACAAAATACAATTTTCACAAATAACATTTCAACGAATTTGTCACTCGAGCAAATAGCCCAATTAATTTGCATTTAGGAGCAAATATAGAATACTTCTCCAGCCAAACATTTTAGTAAAATCAAATACTGTGGCGATAATTACCGAGATGTAAATTTTGGATAATCATGCAATTCAACTTCATGAAGATGTTTTACAAAATGCAAGAAAGCCAATGATAATTTTGACTTTAAATATATAATACATTTTATTAATCTTTATTATTCTACATATGTATTCACATAAACTTGAACATTGCACTAAACCGCAATTGTAATATAATATTAATTTATATATATAAGAGTTTCTCAAAAAATATGAGAGCCGTATAGGGAATATATCGTTTCTGAGAGATTCTAAAATGTGAAAAGAAACACAGGGATTATGTCACTTCTTAGAGTTTTCAGAATATGGAAAGCCACATGGGGATCATATCAATTTCTAGAGATTCAGAAATATGGAAAGCCACATGGAGATCATATCAATTCCTAGAGATACAGAAATATGGAAAGCCACATGGAGATCATATCAATTCCTAGAGATACAGAAATATGGAAAGCCACATGAGGATCATATCAATTCCTAGAGATCCAAAGTAGTATGTTAATTAATCATATAATTTAAGTGTCCACGTGACTGGTCTTAATTTACTTGGAATATTTCAATTATGAAGACAGTAATTATTAAAGCATGCCTTTTTTGTCGATTCATTTATCTTTGTATACTACAATATTCCTACCTGGTTTGCCCCCCAGCGGCTCAGCATTAACTCTGTAGGCTTACAACGTGAAAAAACCGGGTGTCGATGTCCACGTGTGGGCAGAGCACAGATAGCCCATTATATAGTTTTGTACATAAGTACAAAGAAACCAGCCTTCCTAGTTTTTGTGAGTAAACATGTTGTTTACTTGGGAACTTTGAAAATACAGGCACTGAAAACTGTAAACGAATTTTTAGTTTCTTCATGTTAAATTCGTATTTTCCTCACAATCACACGTTGAAACGTGTTAACGTTGTGTAATGGACCCTCAAAAACAGGAGGTTTATGGATCTCGCATGTGGATGTGTTTCCTGGCGGGTGTAATGATTGGGCCATAAAGAATGAGACAGAATACACAAGGAACCAATCTTTAATTTAAATCTTGACAGTTTACAGAAAAAACAAACAACAAAGTATAATAGAAGGCAAGTGGTCGTGTGTTTAGGTTTTTATTAAAAACAAAAAGATGTATAAGTAGTAAGAGTGACGAAAACTGTCAAATAATACTCTTGTTAATGTGTGTGCTCCCACTCTCTTCCTGTACCTTAACTAGTATATAAAAATAAAATAATTAAAAACAGAGAGTGTCCTCAAGTTAAGATGTAATACAGTAAGTTAGCTCTCGACTCAACTTTACTACATAAGGACAATAACAACACGTACTTTAAGTTATACACTATTTGCTCACTGGTGAACTTAAACAGATACTTCAACACTTAACTAAATAATAGGCAAAAGCCAAACGACACCCACATAAACAAAAGTGAAAATTAACTTTAAAGTTACGAGAGAACTCGAAGAGTTCTCGACAAGTAAAACTACACAAAAATTTACAAACCTGTTACGGCAGTCGAAAGGTGACAACTTAAAGAGTTCTCATGTAGACGCAAAGGTTATAAAAATACAGGGTAAAAGTCTGTGGAAATTCTATGTAAGTCTTGTGCAAAACTACATAAACTCTCTTGTATAAAAATCCATGTAAATCTACGTAAAAATCTATCTACAATCTGCTCTCTCAAACCCCAACGCTTGTTTTAAATATGAAAATAAACCCCTGAGTTTCTGATGATTGTTTTTTAATAGATCAGTTTGCCAGTGAGTTAGAAAGAAAACTATTACCCGATTCGCTGACAAGAATAACTCGACATGCTAATTAAACAGTATCTGTTATTTCTGTAAGATAATTAGACAAGAAGATGTCTAATCTCCACTTTACCCAATTAGCTCCCTCTTGAAAAATGCCATGTTCCAATTTTAGGAATTGTAGTGAAAAAAAAAGAAAAGAAATTTAGCGAATAAAATTTTAAGGTAAAATTAATTTCAAACATGTAGTATATCCAGGTACTTATAATCAGAAGAAAAGCTCAGAGTTAAGGTTCTCTTTATGTTAGTATAGCTTCTGAGAATTTGTTTTTATAAAACTAAAACATTGAATCAACTAATAAATACTTACAAGCTTCAGCAGTTTTGTTTATGAAATGTATATCCACCATCTGCCAAGATTAAATTTAAATAAAGGTTACTATAAAATTCAAAACCTGGAACTATGAACATAAACATAACCCTCCTTTCTCTTATGACCCTAGACAACAATTTAAGATGATGAGAGGGTACTTCGAATAAGAATATATATTGTATATAATGTCTTTTTCGTGACAAAATTTAAGTTTCTAACATTTAAAACACTTGATAAGTGACTTCTTCATTTTATAATTACTGAAGCACTTTTATTTTCTCTGTAGACAATTGATATCTAATAAACGTCATCCAACGTACAAACGCAAAGCATTGAAAATAAAGTCACAACACTTATGCTTTCTTCAAAGCTTGAAATAATTGTAAAAGAATCAAATGCCAAGTTCATTGTTCTGTTTATTCCCACATCAAACTACAACATTTATAAAATATACAAGAAATTTTATCTTCAAGTATTTCTAAAACTTCTAACACAATTTAAAACAACATCCAAACTGCTTAACACACAAAGGTGTTATATATAAAAGTGAATGTTTCTATGAATTGTCTTAAATAGGAGAAACAGGAAGACATTTAGTACAAAGGTTCAAAGAACGCCAACATCATGAATGATTGGTAAAGCCAAACTCTTGTGCTGTCGCTGAATTCGTTATGGACACATGACATAGTATAGATATGCCCGAAAGCAAACTAGTTGACAAAGAAAATAAAACATCAGAATGAAAACCATTGCATTAACAAGAGACTCAGGAACTGAGATTAGCAATCGGTGGATTACACTATTTATAAGCCATGCAGCCAATCATAGGCCATATTCGTAAGAACAACTAACCAGTCAGGAACTTTCCTCATCACACAAATTATCTAAATAAATTTTTCATCCTTGCCGGTGTCTGGCATGGTCTGATGGTTAAGTAACTTCACTCGTAATGTGTAGGTTGTGGGTTCGAATCACGTCACCGGCCACTTGAGCAACGGGGACTTTATGATATGAGAGTAGGTTCCATTATTTGTTTGTTAAGAGTATCCCAAAAGTTGCTGTTTGACTAGCCACTAGCAGAGATAGCCCTCGCGTAGTTTTGTGTGTAATTTAGTAAAACAAATTCATCCTTCTTAGTATTATACTTCAAAAGTACTCAACTCTCCATGTTTCTCATCTGCTCATGGTCTTAGTTGAAAAATAATCCAAAACAGACCATTTTAAACATTTGTTTAATTCACAAAGTTGTTGTCATAACTATAGGCAAGACTCTCCAAAATCATCAGTTTAATTCCTTGCTAAATACGTAAAGAAAAACAACAGATGCTCTTTCCAGTCAATATGAGCACCAATGTTGTGATGCGCTATTAACTCGAATTTTAAAATACATTGCGATTGATGCTATAACTCAAATCGGTAAAAAATACTCTTCATTCAACTTGAATACTGAGATTTATCAAAACATAATTCGAAAAGACTATGGTAGGAGCCGTAACAAAGCGAGAAAGGATCTATAGACTGTGGTAGGAGCCGTAACAAAACAAGGACGGATCTATAGACTATGGTAGGAGCCGTAACAAATCGAGAAAGGATCTATAGACTATGGTAGGAGCTGTAACAAAACAAGGACGGATCTATAGACTATGGTAGGAGCCGTAACAAAACGAGAAAGGATCTATAGACTGTGGTAGGAGCCGTAACAAAACAAGGACGGATCTATAGACTATGGTAGGAGCCGTAACAAAACGAGAAAGGATCTATAGACTATGGCAGGGGGCATAACAAAACAAGGACGGATCTATAGACTATGGTAGGAGCCGGAACAAATCG